>NC_058130.1:102383951-102465990 GCF_016433145.1 Gracilinanus agilis
CCCCCCTCTCCCTCTCTCTCTCTCATACACACACACACACACACACACACACACACACACACAGTTTTTAGATTTTTATCAAATTTGGTGACAGGAGGATTTGTTTTAGATTCTACCTCCACCTCCATTATTAAGGAATCTTTCTTCCTAATTTGAAAAACAGATACATTTGTGATGACAGCCTGAAAGGTGGTTATTGTGATGTTCAAATGAGGTATTCTATGTAAATTTATGGAATCTAAAGCACTATATAAATGTTATAATCAACTATAAGCCAATTCTTAGAGTTAACATTTTATTACCAATAATGGTTTTAATTCTCATTTTTCAGGCATATATGCTGATCAGTCAGTGATCACAATATTACATTTCAAATACTTATCTGCAATACTTATACTTCAGTATAGTATAATGAGACTCCTAACCTATCCAAACTTTTTGTTCACCAGGAATCAACCCTGTATCTGGACAGATCTCCAACAAGATTTAAATATTTATAATAAGCTCTCATTCAACAATTTCCACTCTGGTCTTTGACATTTTCAGATCATAGAGTCATTAACTAGAAGGCAACTTAGGATCCTTTGGTCTTTCTTTACATATGAAATAATAGGCTCAGATAGATAAAATTATTTGCCCAAACTCACATACCTAGTTATTAGTGGAATAGAAATATGAATCAGTTTCCTGACTCCCAGTAGTTCCATTTCTTCAATATACATAAGCTCTGGGATAGATAAGAAAATTTGACCTTGAAGTTTGTGGTAAACTTGGATAAGTAGGAATAATCATTTTATTCAATTGGTAGGTTGAGCAAATATTAAGTGGACATTAAATGATGCTATTAGCCATTGGATTTGAAATATACATGTTTTATACCTCTTAGTATGGTCCTTAAGCCTGTAAGTATTCGATAGACAGATGGCTAATAATATCTATATATGATACCTTTGAAAAGATCACAAAATAGTGAGGGGTATGTAATCCCAGGTGTATTAGAGATGATAAGCAAAAGTATTTCAAATAGTCATGTAGAAAGGAAAAATCTCTCTCTCTCTCTCTCTCTCTCTCTCTCTCTCCCCCTCCCTCCCTCCTTTTCTCATTATATCTGCTGGGCAGTTTTCCCCACAAATGTACAGGATTATTAGATTATATTTGGTCATTTGGATAAAAGGAATCTATTTTATAGAAATGATGGTTAATGGTCAGTGTATCATGTATACACATATTAATACTGAGGTTGCCTATTGCCCATCCACACATCACTAATTCCATTTCTGTGTTACACATGGCACTGATGCCTGACCAAAAACATATCTAAGTGGGAGATGTTAAGAATAACAAATTTGCAAGAACATGTCATGCTCCATACTGTGTGTATTTGACAGGGTTTGGGGGAAGTGTTCTTTGCTTCCCTAATAATAACATTATTTTTTTAAGTAATCATGAAGCAAGAACTTTATCATTTATTTTCTCCATAAGCCTAATTTTAAAATCAATTATTAAAATATGTCTCTACTTGATGAAATAAATGCAGAGTTTGTTTACTCAGCTTGTCACAAAAGGCCTCCTATAAATTACTGGGGACTAGATTCCAAAAGCAAATGCATACAATGGAAAGGAAAAGGTATTTGTGTAATTTCAAGAGAAAATGTTTTCAAACTAAATATTGACTCTCAATTGTAGAAAATGATTTAATTTTTGTAAGAGAAATGAAATGAGGGGTATGTGGGCAAGAAGGAATTGATCTCTTTTATTGCAGTGCAAATTTTTTATGTAACACAAATCAATATTTTTCTTTAAGGCTTGTTCTAAAGCAGTTGTTTTCTTAAAGGTGTGGCACATAATCTCTATGGATTCCTTATAAGACTGATTACACTTTGGGCCAGAATTATCTATTTTTATTTTTTTAGATCAGAATTAAGTATAGAGACTATTTAGGGCCAATTAAGGGATAGAAGTTCTCTTGGAGGGAAAATCTGTGTCTGAAATTTGGCCAAAGATATTGTAAAACTCAAATGTAACTCAGAGACTTTAGAATGAGATATGAAATAAAAGAAACCATTCAAATGTTTTGATTTATCAGGCATAATTTATCATCACTATTTCATTTAATTGCTTCTGAAAATGTCAAAGTTCCTGTAATTATAGATTTCTCCCACCAGAACTGAATTGAAGTTTCTTCCATGACTTCTTTGTTAGTCCTTTGTTCAAAAATTTACAATCGAATGTGATATTTTATTTAAAAAAAAGGAACATTATATGAATTAAACACTTACTACAAACTAATTTCTTTAGGTTGCTTAAAAGGAAAGCAATATCATGAAACTCATTAGCACATGCATACTTAAAGATGACCTGTGTGCTAACATCCATGAAATGCCATTATTAAATCCTGCTACATGTACCATTTAAGCAGTTATTACTTTTTATCTTCATTCTTATAGTAAAATCTACAGTTTGAGTCCTAGAATTTTTATGTTCTAGACAAACTGAACAACCAACCACTCATTAGTCAGCCAGTTTCTTAAGTTTTGGCCTCAGGGACACACTCCACTTTCTCCATCTGTTGAACTAGTTTTTTAAAGGTCCAGCTTAGGTCATACCTTGTTATGAATTTTTGTTCATCTTCCCGATTAAAAATTACCTTTTCTTTTTCTAATTTTCCTAGAAAATTTTCCCAGGCTCAATTTCTCTTGCCTAAACCAAACTAAATATTTTATCAGATTTTGTTGTATACAATTTGCAGCTCTCACTACTAAATTATAAATCCTAGGAAGACAAATACTGTGTAATTTAAAACACCTTTAAAAATCCTGAAACCTACTTCATTGCCTTTTATGTATCAGAACCTTAATAATTGCTTGCTTCATTTAATTGGATAAATCAGACCTATAATGTATCTACTCTTTCCCAAGAAACTTTTATTAGATACTGCAAGAAAAGTATTTTGTTACCTGTAGGGATATAAAACCCAATGTTGTCCTTCTCTACACCTCCCCTAAAAAAGAAACAGTCCTTGACCACATGGAAATTGTTCTCTTATAATCTGCTTCAACCATTCCACCTTTATGTTCATACTTTATTTTCTTATTCAAACTCTGTTATGATCAATTTTCTTATCTCTTTTTTAGAGCATGGCTTTAAAACTTTAAACTACCCACTCATTTCCCCATAGTTTTAACATTAGCTATTGTTGATTCCAAATTTCTCATCAGAGGTCTCTATTTCTCCCATTATGGTCCTTTTTGTTCCATTCAAAGGGAAAAAAAAAACTACCTAGTTTTCATATTATTATTCTCTTCCATTAAGCTAGAAGATTTTAAGAAGCTTTCTATCTCAGTATATACCTGAAAACTCCCCTTTCAGTCTAACTCCATGAATGAGAATGAGGAACCAAAGGTTCCCAGATAAGCCAGTAATTCATGTATAAAATAACAAAACAATTCTCTTATTGGGTTTATCACCCCTGGAACTGTAATAGTTATGGAAATGATGTTACCTCTAAGTGGGAAGTAGGAGGTCTGCATTATACTAGTACTTGTTTTGTACTCAGTGGGTGTTCAATGTCTGGAAATAATAATTGTTACTTTTCCAAGTTCCAACAACAGTGCTAAATCCCGAATAATATCTTCTCTATCTTTTGTTCTCTGGCCAACCTTTCCCTGAGTGTGATTTCCATAAATAATGCAACTCACTTTCTGGCAACTGCCTCTAGGGATACAGGATGAATTTCCTACTATAGACAAAAATTTTTAGTTTTAATTGTTGTGGACATGTAAGGATGGTCCACTGGGAGTTACCAACTGTTCTTGTGGGATGTGTTAAGAACTGCAAAGCTGGAAGGCAGTTCAATAGATGGAGCCCCAGGCTAGAGAATGAGAGGCCAAAAGCTCTAATTTCACTTACACTATTATGGAAGAGTGACCTTGAATAGGTTCTTTAAGACACTGTAGGTCATACTAAGAATCAGAACAGATCAAATGGAAATTTGATATAACTAATCTCTGTCTTTTTAGTTTCCTCCTATTTTCATAGAAACTTGCATTAGTGAGGTAACTTTAGTGTATTTGCTGATAGCCAATGTTTGTGTTATACTAGTTAAGAGATTGCATATTCTGTGACAAATAAACTTAGGATCAGTTATTTCAAGGAGAGATACCTATTAACGCCTACAACAATTCTCAGAAGTAGATTCAAATTCATTTTATAAGTAAATATGTGCCATCTAGTCCTTGGGAAAAGGTGATTAGATGGCAAAAAACGTAAAGAATGGGCTTAGATGTCATCAATCATTAATTTAAGCATGATGAATTACTCCATAGATTTGAGATCACTAGCCTAAATGCAATAAATATGGTCAAAGCAGGGAAATAAAAAAGCATAAAAACTGCTATACTAGAGTAATGCTTAACCAATGTGCTGTCTCCATCAAGTACTTCCAAGAAGTACTGTTTATGAGAGTATAACCTCATTCACAAACATCCTTGCTTCATAAACTACTGGGCCAGTTTCAAGGCATATGCCCATTCCTCTAGAATTATATTTTAAGGTAATGTTCATTTTACTTACCCCTATGTAAAATGTAACTTATTTGTCTTGATTTTAATCATTCAAGATTTAAGTACGAGATTTTACTTCTGATTGAGATAGGAAAAAACAAAGAAGCAAACAACAAGAAAAAGAAAAAACAAGGCTCTGGTACCTCTATTGTTTCTTTTTTTTTTAATTTTTATTTTAAATATTATCACTTAGTTACATGTTTCATGTTCTTTCCTTCTCCCCCAATCCCCTAATAGCCAATGCATGATTATACTGGGCTTTACATGTATCATTTATTAAGATCTAATTCCATATTACTGATAGTTGGACTAGAGCTATCGTTTAGTATCTACATACCCAATAATATCCCCATCAGCCCATGTGTTCAAGCAGCTGTTTTTCTTCTGTGTTTCTCCTCCCACAGTCCTTCCTCTGAATGTGACTGGTGTTTTTTTTCTCATAAGTCCCTCAGCCTTGCTCTGGATTCTTGCATTGCTGCTAGTAGAGAAGTCCATTATGTTCAATTGTACACAATGTATCCATCTCTGAATACAATGTTCTCCTGGATCTGCTCCTTTCACTCTGCATTAATTCCTGGAGGTCATTCCAGTTCACATGGAATTCCTCCAGTTCATTATTCCTTTGAGCACAATAGTATTCCATCACCAACGGATATGAAAATTTGTTCAACTATTCCCCAATCAAAGGATATCTACTCATTTTCCAATTTTTTGCCATCACAAAGAGCCCTGCTATAAATATTTTTGTACATGTCTTTTTCCTTATTATCTTTTTGGGATATAAACAAAGCAGTTCTATGGCTGGATAAAAAGACAGATAGTCCTGTAGAGCTCTTTGGGCATAGTTCCAAATTGCCATCTAGAATGGTTGGATCAATTCACAATTCCACCAGCAATGCATTAATGTTCCAGTTTTGCCACATCCCCTCCAGCATATATCATTCTCCCTTGCTGTCATTTTAGCCAATCTGCTAGGTGTGAGGTGATACCTAAGAGTTATTTTGATTTGTATTTCTCTAATTATTAGAAATTTAGAACACTTTCTCATCTGCTCATTAATAGTTTTAATTTCTTTATCTGAAAATTTCCAATTCATGTCCCTTGCCCATTTATCAATTGGGGGATGGCTTGAGTTTTGTACAATTGATTTAACTCCTTGTATATTAAAGTAATTAGACCTTTGTCAAAGTTTTTTGTTATAAAGATCAACTGAAGCTGCTTATGATGGACCATTCCAGATCCTATTAACTTCATCAACAACAATTAAAATTGGGGAAAGGGACTCATGGATTCATTGCAGTCATGTGAAACGAGTACACTCTATTGATAATGAATAATTCTCTATAGTAATTACAACTGCCTGTACCTATTATAGTTGATTATTGATTGTATTTGACTATTGTGATAAGAATGCTCTATTGCTGGATTTTGCATTATTTTGTTGCACTTTATTTTTGATTGATCCTTGTACTTGAATGATATATATATATATATATATCACCTCACAACAGAATATCTGTATTAGAGACCTATATTGACCTGATGTGCCATTCAAAGCATTTTGTGCCTTTTGTCATTCCTTTTGTACTTTCATATATGTGTTTTTGCTTTATATGCCTCATTTGAACTCACATCCCTCTATGGAGCTCATTTGCTCTCACACTGTGGATCATGGCAAGTTAAAGAGGAATGAATCTAATTTTTTTTTGAAATTAATCTCTATTTTTTAACTTTGTGTTTGTGTTAACTACACATTTTTTAATATTTCTGTTTTTTGTTTGTTTTTCCTCCTACATGTGCAATACAGTATTTGATTTTTTTTCTTTCTTTTCCCTCACTTTTACATTTGAAACACGTCACCAGCATTAAATAGCTTTTTGACTGTTTTGATTTTTGCAATAAAAATAAGCTAAGATGTCCATTTGCCTAGCATATAAATTTATGCCCAAAAAAGCTATGGACTATAGAAACCTGCCACTAGTTATTTAATTATTATGAGACTTTTGCTCAATGAATATGTCTCATCCAAAGAGAATCTAACCACAAAGGAGCACAGAGTTTTGACCTGTGAAGTGCCAAATGAGCACATAAAAGGAAAGAGACCAAACTAATCTGACAGACATTGATGACATTCTACGCAAAGACTTGATCCTGTGTGAGACTTGAGGTGGCGATGCTTAGCATATGTTAAGACATAGGACTTCCTTGTACCACACTCAATATCAAGTACTCAACATTGATTGTTCTGGCTCCACTATCTATGAAAATGAAAAACAAAAAAGGATTGTACCAGGAAATACTATTTCCCATTTGTCTCGAGATCTAGTCTTCTTTTTCTATTTCTTTCATAATGTGACAACCTATTGTAGTCTAGGCTGCTATTTGGGTTAGTGAGTGTTTGTTGTTGCAAAGCTTATGGGACATGGATTACTACAGGAACCTGCTTTGATTTGTGAATTTTTTCTTTTTCTTTTTCTTTTCTCTAGGATTTTTTCATTTCACATTTTTAATATCCTATATTTCACTCAGAGGTTATTTTTCCTTTTTAACTTTCTTTTGACTCTTTGATGTTTTGAAAATTAATTCATATACCTTATGCCTTGACCATGTATTCCTGTGTGATTCCCATGTGTATCCCTGTATTTTCCTCAGGGGAAAATGTAAAGTTATTCTTCTCTGGGGGACTATGTTATTGCTATGAAATTGGACTTGAATTTGACCCTAAATTAGAACAGAAGACAACCTCCCCGAATCCAGAAGGCATCATGAAGATGCCTGCAGAGACCACACATAGCACCAGAAGATCAAGAGTGAATTTCGAGACATAGCAAATTTGAACTTTGGGGCTTTGAATGTATTTTATTTTGAATGGAAACTTTTATGCCAGAGAGGGGACTGCCCCCTAAATGGCTTTTTGTCAATGCACCAAACATTGGTTTTATTCTTTCTCCTTTTATTCCCTTTTAACTCTGAATTATTTTGTAAACTTTAATTTGATTATGTTTTCATGATCCACTGGGTAGACTGGTCTCCCAAAGGATCACAGGGGGAAATATAAAGTTGAAAAGACCTTGTACCCCTTTAAACTACATTACCCAAACTCCCTTTCACCATACCCATAATTCCTCTAGCCTTTTCCTATTGGTAATTGATTTTCATGGGCTGTATTGTAATGGGTTTTTTGGCTTGGTCACAGGGCTTTTGGACAGGAAGTGGCTTGGTAAAGGGGTGAGTTGGGACTCTTTCCCTGCTCTTTTAATAAATCCTTATAATTATCATACTTTGTAGTCATTGAATATTAATTTTAAAACTTACACATAAAAGGAGTTTGGTAGAACTCCTTCTTTGCATATTATGTCAAATAGTTTGTATAGTATTGGAATTAGTTGTTCTTTGAAGGTTTGATAGAATTCACTTGTGAATCCATCTGGTCCTGGGATTTTTTCTTAGAGAGTCCTTTGATGGCTTCTTCAATTTCTTTTTCTGATTAGGGATTATTTTAAGTATTCTATTTCTTTTGCTGTTAATATGGGAAAAATATTTTTGTAAATATCCATTCATATCTCCTAGATTCCTATATTTATTGACATATAATTAGAAAAAAAAGTTTTTAATGATTTCCTTGATTTCCCCTTCATTAGAGGTGAGATCTTCCTTTTCATCATTGATACTGATAATTTGGTGTTCTTCTTTTCTTTTTTAAATTAGATTGAAGAGTACTTTGTCAATTTTATTTGTTTTTTCAAGGTACCAGTTTCTAGTCTTGTTTATTAATTCAATAGTTCTTTCACTTTCAATTTTATTGATCTCTTCTTTGATTTTTATAATCTCTAATTTAGTTTTTAGTTGAGGATTTTTAATTTGTTCACTTTCTAGTTTTTTATGTGCATTCCCAGTTCATTGATCTTTGCCCTTTCTAAATTGTTAATATATGCACTCAAGGATATAAATTTCCCCCTGGGTACTACTTTGGCTGCATCTCACAGATTTTGGTAGGATGTTTCATCATTGTCATTCTCTTCAATGAAATTATTGTTTCTATGATTTGTTCTTTAACTGATTTTGGAGAATC
Source organism: Gracilinanus agilis (assembly GCF_016433145.1). NCBI lineage: Eukaryota > Metazoa > Chordata > Mammalia > Didelphimorphia > Didelphidae > Gracilinanus > Gracilinanus agilis. The sequence continues at coordinate 102,392,586 of NC_058130.1, forward strand.
ATATTATTTAATTTCTAGTTAGTTTTTTATTTGCCTGTCCATGTGCCCTTGCTGATTATTATTTTCATTGCATTATGATCTGACAGATACTTTGTAATCCTGAATGGTGTTCCTTGATATCTGAATTGTCTCTTTCTGGCTTCTTGTAATATTTTCTCCTTAACTTGGAAGCTTTTGAATTTGGCTATTACATTCCTGGAGGTTATCTTCTGAGGATTTGGTGTATAGATTGTTCTATGGGCTCTTTCAATGTCTATTTTGCCCTCTTGTTCAAGGACATTGGGGAAATTCTCTTGGATAATTTTTTTGTAGTATGATATCTTGATTTGTATTAGTCTCTGATTTTTCTGGAAGACAAATAATTCTCAAGTTATTTCTTCTGGACATGTTTTCTTGATCTGCTATCTTTTCATTGAGATATTTCATGTTTCCTTCTATTTTGTCAGTCTTTTGACTTTGCTTTATTAATTTTTGCTGTCTTGTGATATCATTGGCTTCTAATTGCCCAATTCTAGCCTTCAAAGACTGGTTTTCGGCTATAATCTTTTGATTTTCCTTTTCTCTCTGGTCTATCTGGTTCTTCATGACTTCCAGCTGATAATTTCTGGTTTTCAATTTTCTTATCACTTAATTTGATTTCTGAACCTCATTTTCCAATTGCAAAATGCACCCTTTTAATCTATTTTCTTTTTGAACTATTTCTACTTTTCTTGCCAAATCTCTTTTTCCTTTCTCATGATCACAGATTGAAATTCTTCAAGAGCTTGTGACCAAGTTCTGGGTTAAGATGGAGGCAGAGTAAAAGCATCTGCTTAACCTCTCCTAACCCACACATGTAGGACTCCTCAAGAGGACATAAAAACAAATCCAAAAGAATAAAGGGACCCCACAATAGGGAGCAGCATTGAAGGTATGTGGGATCGGGGCATTTCCATGCTATATGGAATTAAAAATAGCTCTCATTAAAATGTGAGCTGAGTAACCCCCTACCCCCACACCACCTACAATGCCAAAGTCAGCACACAAGAGATAGGGCAAGTTTGGGAGCATTCATTAAGTTCTTGGCAGCTACCTGGAATCATGAGGGCCTGCTCCTGAGACCAGCAAGACTTAAGACCTCACGAGGCTAAAGAACCAGACTTTGAAACTTGAGCTCAGGCACAGACATTGAGAGAAGACTCAGACTTGGGTCTTGAGCTTAGTCATGGACCTTGTGTGGAGACCTAGTGCAGAGCAGTGCATGACTGTGGAAGCATCTCTCTGAGACTGGTAAAGGAGCTTTGGGCAGAGGAGCAAGCAAGGGGACCACAAGGTGGCTTGATCCTGAGAACAACTAGACTTGAGACCTCAGGAACCTAAAGAGCACAGATGTACCCTGGGCGTGAGGATAAATCTGAGAGGGAGCACGGTGCTGTGACTCAGACCAACACTGCTCAACAGCTCAGTAGGATAGGCAGAGAGCCAGTCTGCCTCACCGAGAGTTCTGATGAGAAAGAAATATTAATAATGGCAAGCCACGTACAAGAACCTCAAAAGAGAAAGATGAAGAAGAAATCTTTAATACTTGACAACTTTTACACAGAAAAAATCCAGACAACAGAGCAAACAGCAGAGGAGAAGAAACAAATAATCACATCCAAACCTTCCCCACAAAATGAATATTGGTTACAAGCTCTTGAAGAGTTCAAATCTGAGATCAGCAGAAAGATGGAAGAGATTTGGCAAGAGAAGTGGGAAATAGCACAAAAGCAAATTAACAGGTTAAAAGACAGAAACTCCCAATTGGAAAGTGTATATTATGAGAATGGCAGGATGGAATTCCTGCAGGATACAGGGTCAAACCTCACCCATAATTCCAGGGGACCCCGCCCTGGAGAACTCTGGGTGAGGGGACAGTTGGAAAGGAGTTGGACAGTTGATTCCTGGGGGTTGAGGTGAGCAGGTTTCTCTACTCGCTGTTCCTGGTTTGGGGTTTGCCTAGGGGTCCATAGTGGCAAAAGCCATTGTGGTTTTTACTCAGGAGTTTGCCTGTCTAGTAGGATTAGACCTTTCCAGCATCTATATAATAGTTATTTAGTTATTTAGATATTAGATATTAGAAGTGATTATTATAAGCTTAGAAGGATAGTTAGATTAAGTCTTCCACTTTTGGTAAGCAAATTATGGACTAAAAAAACAGCTGGAAAAGAGGATAGACCAAATCAAAAAGGAAAATCAAAACATTATAGCTGAAAACCAGTCTCTAAAGACCAGAATTGGGCAAGTAGAAGCCAATGATCTCTCAAGATAGCAAGAACAAATAAAGCAAAGTCAAAAGACAGATAAAATGAAATATCTCATTAAGAAATTGACAGATCAAGAAAACTGGACTAGAAGAGACGATTTGAGAATCATTAGTCTTCCTGAAAAAGCAGAAATTAATAGAAATTTGGACTCCATACTAAAATAAATTATTCAATAAAACTGCTCTCAAGTTCTACAATGAGAGGGCAATATAGACATTGAAAGGATCCATATATCAACCTCTACACTAGACCCTGAAAAGACAACACCCAGGAATATAATAGCCAAATTCAAGAGCTTCCAAGTAAAAGAAAAATTTTTACTAGAAGCCAGAAAGAGACAATTCAGAAATCAAGGAGCAACAATCAGTATCACACAGGATATGGCTGCCTCCACACTACAAGACCTCAAGGCTTGGAATATGATATTCAGAAAGGCAAGAGAACTGGGTCTACAACCAAGGGTCATCTACCCATCAAAACTGACTATATAAATCCAGGGGAAAGTTTGGGCATTCAATAAGATAGAAGATTTCCAAGTATTTGCACAGAAAAGACCAGGACTAAATGGAAAGTTTGATATTCAACCACAAAAATCAAGAGAAACATGAAAAAGTAAATCAGAAACAGAAGAGTAAGTAAGAAAACTCATATTTTAAAAATTTGCCTCTTTAAGGGCTTCAATGAGATCTAATTATTTGTATTCCATTATGGAGAAATGTTATGTGTAATTTTCAAAAACTGTATTCACTATTATAGTAATTAGAAGAATTATTCATAGGGAGAGGTTGGAGCCCTAAATGGTTTAAGATGAGAAGGGGTTGGGGGGAAGGGCTTGAATATTAGATGGACCCAAGAAAAACTTGAATGAATAAGAAAAATAGGATATTCTACACCATACATAGAGGTCATGAGAAGGGGAGGGGTTGAATACTATTATAAGAAGGAGATGAAGAGAGCATTAAGAGGTAATATTTAAACCTTACTCTCAGTGGAATTAACCCTGAGAGGGAAGAGTAGCTATATCCATTGGAATATAGAATTCTATCTAACCCTACTGAGAAAGTCAGAAGGGATAAACCAAAGGGTGCAGGGGAGTGGGGAGGTCAAAAAAGGGAGAAGAGGAGAAGGGGGAGGGAATTCATTAGGCCTTAAAAATAAAAAGAGGGGAATAATAAGGAAGGGGTTGGAAAGGAAAGTAAATCAAGGGAGTGGACAAGGAGGACTGGTTTAAAAGGAAATAGTGTAAGAAGAAGGAGTAGAACTAGGAGAGGATACCAAAATATTGGGAAATACACAACTGATAATTATAACTCTGAATGTGAATGAGATGAACTCGCCCATTAAATGGAAGCAAATAAAGTGGATGAGAAACCAAAATCCTACCATATGTTGTCTACAAGAAACACATATGAGGTGGGTGGACATACACAGGTTTAAGGTCAGGGGCTAGAGCAAAATCTTTTGGGCTTCAACTGAGAAAAAGAAGGCAGGATTGGTGATCATGATTTCTGACAAAGCCAAAGTAAAAATAGATCTGACTAAAAGAGACAGGGGAGGTAAATTACATCCTGATAAAAGGCACTGTAGACAATGAGGAAATAACAGTACTCAGCATGTATGCACTAAATGGTATAGCATCCAAATTCCTAAAGGAGATCCTGGCAGAGCTTAAGAAGGAAATAAATAGTAAAACCATACTAGGGGGAGATCTAAATATTCCTCTTTCAGATCTAGATAAATCAAACCAAAAAGTAAATAAGAAAGAGATAGGAGAGGTGAATGTATAATAAGGAGCTAAACAAGCTGATAATAGGGATGCTGGTGGTACCAGTAAGTCTCCTGAGCCAGGGAGCCTACAATTCCAGTATTTGTAGATTTGGGACAGCCAGCGATGTGAGGTCCTGAACAGAGATGACCAGCCAGTCTCCCTGCTGTCTGTGGGAACCTTTAAGGTTAGGAGTGAAGAGCCCCTCCCTGCTGGTGATAAACTGGAAACCAACAGGAAGTGAACCTGGTTCACTTTCTGAGCAAAAAGGATGCCTGGTCTAATCTCCTCTAGAAACAAGTGATAACTATCCTCCTTCTCCTCAGCCCCTGGCCCTGGTTGATGTTTTAAATGAATCACTGAAACTCTCAAAATCAGGCCAAGGGGTTTATTTAAAATCAAGGTGTAAACAGTGGGAGGAGGGTTAAGGTCAGGAAAAGCTGTTGCTATGGATAAATGGCCAGAGCTAGCAGAGGACCTCAGAAGGTAGGATCAGGCTGAGGGAACGAGCCCCTCAGCCAGGGATAAATTCCACTGCCCTGATGTAAAGTGGTCTACCAGCTTGATAAATGAGGGTAATGATTTGGTTTAGGGGTGGCCTTGCTAGGCTGACAACTAATTCCTACCCATGTTCCACAAACCACAAAATCCCACCTCCTGGGGGCCAAGAGGAAGTCCAGGGGGTAGCTGGATATCTGGGTGAGGTCAGGGAAATCAGAACACCCAGGTTGATTCTCCAGGGGAATTTATAGTCCCAGCTCCAAGGGACAGGTCCTGAGACCAGGGACTTGCTGAGTCAAAGTTCCATTCCCCTAACCGCCAGGATTGCCTTGGTTGATTTTGCAAATGCAAGAGATCTTTCATCAATCCTGCATTACAAATGAAATCCTAGAAAAATTTGATTTAATAGATATGTGGAGAAAAATAAACAGGGAAAAAAGGAATACACCTTCTTTTCAGCTGCACATGGTACATTCACAAAGATAGACCATGCAATAGGGCATAGAAACATTGCAAACAAATGCAAAAGAGAAGAAATAATAAATGTAACCTTCTCAGATCATAATGCAATAAAAATAATAATTAGTAAGGGCACCTGGACAGGCAAACCAAAAACTAATTGGAAATTAAATAACATGATACCCCAAAACCAGCTAGTCAAAGAAGAAATCAGAAACAATCAGCAATTTCATTGAAGAGAATGACAATGATGAGACATCCTACCAAACTCTGTGGGATGCAGCTAAGGCAGTACTCAGGGGAAAATTTCTATCCTTGAGTGCATGTATTAACAAATTAGAGAGGGCAAAGATCAATGAATTTGGCATGCAAATTAAAAAAGTAGAAAGAGAACAAATTAAAATGCCCAGTTAAAGACCAAATTAGAGATTATAAAAATTAAAGGAGAAATCAATAAAATTGAAAGCAAAAGAAATATTGAATTAATAAATAAGACAAGAAGCTAGTACTTTTAAAAAACAAACAAAATTGACAAATACTGGTCAATCTAATGTAATAAAGGAAATAATACCAAATCATGGGTATCAAAGATGAAAAAGGAGACCTCACCTCTAATGAAGAGGAAGTCAAGGCAATCAAAAACTATTTTGCCCAGTTATGTGGCAATAAATGTAGCAAATCTAGGTAAGATGGATGAATATTTACAAAAAATATATATTGCCTACATCAACAGTAGAAGAAATAGAACACTTCAATAATCCCATATCAGAAATAAGAAATTTAACAAGCCAACAAAGGACTCCCTAAAAAAAAATCCATAGGACCAGATGGATTCAGAAGTGAATTCTATCAAACCTTCAAAGAACAACTAATTCCAATACTATACAAACTATTTGATATAATAATCAAAGAAGCAGTTCTACAAAACTCCTTTTATGACACAAATATGGTACTGATCCCAAAGCCAGGTAGATCAAAAACAGAGAAAGAAAACTGCAGACCAATCTCCATAATGAACTTAGATGCAAAAATCTCAAACAGAATACTAGCCAAAAGACAACAGCAAGTGATCACAAGGGCTATTCATTATGATCAGGTAGGATACCAGGAATGCAAGGACGGTTCAACATTAGGAAAACCATCCACATAATTGACCATATCAACAGTCTAACCAACAAAAATCACATGATTATCTCAATAGATGCTGAAAAAGCCTTTGACAAAATACAGCATCCATTCCTATTGAAAACACTGAAAAGTATAGGAATAGAAGGACCTTTCCTAAAAATAATAAACAGTATATACCTAAAACCATCAACAAACATCATATGCAATATGCAAAATATTTATAGTCGCGCTCTTTGTGGTGGCAAAGAACTGGAAAATGAGGGTATGTCCTTCAATTGGGGAATGGCTGAACAAACTGTGGTATATGCTGGTGATGGAATACTATTGTGCTAAAAGAAATAATAAACTAGAGGATTTCCAGGTGAACTGGAAAGACCTCCAGGAACTGATGCAGAGTGAAAGGAGCAGAACCAGAAGAACATTGTACACAGAGGCTGATACGCTGTGGTAAAATGGAATGTAATGGACTTCTGTACTGGCAGTAATGCAATGACCCAGGACAATTCTGAAGGATTTATGGAAAAGAATGCTACCCACATTCAGAGGAAGAACTGCAGGAGTGGAAACACAGAAGAAAAACAACCACTTGAAAACATGGGTGGATATGGATATGGTTGGGGATGTAGACTCCAAATGACCACACCAATGCAACTATCAATAATATGTAAATAGTCTTCATTGATGACACATGTTAAAATCAGTGGATATGTGAGTTGGATATTTGGGGGGATATTGAAAGAGAAAGTAAAAACCTGAATCATGTAACCATGGAAAATTTTTCTAAAAAATTAAAATATTTAAATCTTAAAAAAAAAGAGCTTGTGACCAATTTTCATTGTTTTGGGAGGGTTTGGATGTGTTTACATGTTTGTCCTCCTTTGTTTTCTCTTATGTAGTCTGGATATTTTCTCTGTAAGAATTATCTAGTTAGTGGATTTTTCTTGCTTCTTTTGTTGTTTTTTTTTTCTTGAGCCTTGATAGCCATTATTCTGCTATTTCTTACTTCTCTCAGAAGTTCGGGTGAAGAGGCTTTCTGTGTATGGATCTATGGAGTGGTTTTTGACTGAGGTTGCTTTACAATTCTCCTGGCTTTCACTGTCTCCTAGGCATCTGCTGTCTGGGCCCCTCTCAGCTTCACTCCTTTGCCCAAGGTCTGAGCTCCCTAGCCTCCTGGGGTCTCTAGTCTAGCTGTTCTCAGTTTCAAGCCCTGGTTGGTCCTAGTCAGCTGCCCAGAGCCTGGAAAATTGTCCCAAGCTTGCTCCTCTGCCTGAGGTTCTCCCCTGAGTCTCAGAGTGCTGAGATGCCTCCACTGTCTGCTGCCTCTTTCTGCTCCACTCCCAAGCCCAGTATCTGAGCTCTCTGGCCTCCTGGGGTCTCAAGTCTTTCTGCTCTCAGGGGAAAGCTCCTGGTGGTCCCAGTTATGTGCCAAGAAGCTAGATTTTGGCGTCCCTGCTTGCTCTAACTCTGGTGTACAGCTTCTGACTCTGGTACTGTGGGTGGGCCTGGGGAAGGGTTGATCAGCTCATGTTTTGATGCGAGTTATTCCCCCCACTTATAACTTGGAAATGCCCAGATCCTACATACCTTCAATGATGCGTCATATTGTGGGGTCCCTCTGTTCATCTGGATTTGTTTTTTTTGTCCTTTGGAGTATGCTGATGGTTGGTTGTGAGGAGAATAAAGCTCCCTGCTTCTACTCTACAGCCATCTTAACCAGTAAGTCTCCTCTACCAAGTTTCTTGAAATGTTCTTAATTTAATCATTTCCCTTTTTAACTTTTGCCTTACAAACTAATGGGTATGGGGTTGACTACTATTCTCTGATAGAAGTCCTACTTTAATACTTAATTTTTTCCCAGTTCAGAATGTTGACTCTATTAAATCATGTGCTACACTTCAACCTACAATTCTTGATATAGCTATCACTATTCATTTGTTTATTATTTATTTTTAACAAGTAATGATCACTTTTTTCTGCTTTGTTTTGAAGATACTGCTTTTAGGACTCGTTATGAGAGGAATTCTGAGACCAGGTTTTAAGCATGATCCATTTATTAGCAAAGATAATTGACAATAAATGGGGTGAATGTCTTCTCAGTGAACTTAGACTACAAATGAGTGCTGACAGTGTCTCATATGGCTAGAAAACACAAGCATCTCACATCAGTGTGATATTGCAACATTTGGATCTTCCCTTCTGAAATCCTCTTTTTTAAAAATAAGACATATGACTTGAGAAATTGGGAGTTGGCACAATGACTTTAATTGAATCAATTTGTTCTTTAGGTTAAGGAAGTTTTTCTGGAATTTGGGTAAGGTGTGAAGTTACAAAGGTAGTGGTACAAATCTTAAGTGACTTGAGGTTACCTAAATCAAAGGAATAGAACTATGACCCAAGTGACTTGAGGTTACTTGAGTAAACATGTGAGGGTAAAGAACACGGAGGGATGATATTAAATATAGCTTGATTGAGTCTTAACAAAATAGAATTAAAAACCAATTTTCAATTTCACAGATCATAAGATCATAGATTTAGAGGTGAAAGAGATCTTGGTAGTCATAAGACTCAATACTCTTAATTCAAAGGTGAGTAAATAGGGACATATTATTTTATCCATATTTATATATCTAGTAAATATCTAAGGTGGGATTTTAAGCAAATCCCTGCCCTATCCCCATACTGTGCTGCCCCTTTGATGATACAGTTTTCTGAATTTTTGACCCTCAGCAATACATCATATATAGAAATATCCAGGGCAAAAAAGGTATAATACATCAATATTTATGGACAATTTTAACAGATATATAGATTTTTAGTAAATAGAAAAATCACTGAAAGTCTGGAGATGTTCATGTTTTATTCGTTTAAAATGAAAAGATTATGCAATATATAGTCCTCATTTTAATCTAAAGGAAACACACCTGGAGTCCTTCAGTTACTTGCCCAAAGAACAAACAATTTAGTTAGTAACAGAACTTAAATTTAAATTCCGATCTCCTATTTTCTTTTCCATTAACTCTTTCCCCCAAGTATTGGTGGGCCTAGAGATTATTGAAAATATTTTATGAAGATGTGATCAGAATCATACAATATATTCTTGAGCTCCCAAACTGAACCAGGTCTTCAGTCAGGGAATTCCATAACTCTTGGAATCTAGGCAAAAATGAAATAAAAAGAATCTAAAATAAACAAATGAATGAATGAATGAATGAATGAATGAAAATGAGAGGTTTTGCGTCTCCTAGCTTCATCCAAAAAAAGGATAGCAAAGACATGTACTTTAGTACATGTGGAGTAGAGTGGTGGAGTGTTTAAAATTGAAAGCTGTTCTTTTTATAGTCAAGAATGGTTTAATATGATGTAAAAATAAATAAAAACAAAATGTTCATTTCAGTGTGATGATTACAGGGATTCAGTTATTGAAAATATTACCATTCCATCAACAATTTAGTAATTGTCTGTGATGTATAGAGCCCTGCACTAGAGATAGCAAAGGTGACTCATACCCTGCTCACATGCAGCAAATGGGAAATAATGTATGCAACAGCAAGATAAATGAAACCACTATTGCAGTGTAGCAGAAACAAGAAAAAGATCATATCAAGCTGAGAGATAAGGGAAGAAAATGCTGGAATCCTAATATAAAATTCAAATTTGGGAGATTTTTAAGTGGCAAAGATGAGAGGCAAGGTATTTTACTTATCGATCACATATTTTGAAATTTAAATTCTCTATATATGACTACATTAATAAATACTGTAAATATATTATATCATTTAATGTGATATTATAATACATATATATTACATATAGGTGCACAGCTTATTGTGCTGAATACAGGGGAAGTATGAGATCTAGATAAGAAATAATATAATCTACACCTTCTAAAGGTTACAGCAGGTATAAAATACCAACACTGGTAGTTAAAATATAAAGTCTTGTATAATTGCTTTAGAAGATATGTGGGGAAAATGCTGTAAGAAATCCAAGGAGGAAGGTCATAATCGCTTTTTTAACATTTAATAATATTTAATTTTTAGAAAAGTTAACATGGTTACATGATTCATGCTCTTACTTTCCACTTCACCCCCCCAACCTCCCCACCCCCATAGCCAATGTGCATTTCCACTTGTTTTAACATGTGTCATTGATGAAGACCTATTTCCAAATTGTTGATAGTTGCATTGGTGTGGTAGTTTCGAGTCTACATCACCATTCATGTCCGCCTCAACCCATGAGTTCAAGTAATTGCTTTTCTTCTGTGTTTCCTCTCCTGCAGTTCTTCCAATGAATGTGGGTAGCGTTCTTTTCCATAGATCCCTCAGAATTGTCTTGTGTCATTGCACTGCTGCTAGTACAGAAGTCCATTACATTCTATTTTACCACAGTGTATTGGTCTCTGTGTACAATGTTCTTCTGGCCCTGCTCCTTTCACTTTGCATCAATTCCTGGAGGCCTTTCCAGTTCACATGGAATTCCTCCAGTTTATTATTTCTTCGAGTGCAATAGTACTGAATCACCAGCATATACCACAATTTGTTCAGCCATCCCCCATTAGAAGGCCATACCCTTATTTTCCAGTTTTTTGCCAACACAAAAAGCTCGTCTATAAATATTTTTGTACAAGTCTGTTTATCTATGATCTCTTCGGGGTACAAACACAACAATGGTATGGCTCGATCAAAGGACAGGCATTCTTTTATAGCCCTTTGAGCATAGTTCCAAATTGCCAGCCAGAATGGTTGGATCAGTTCACAACTCCACCAGTAAAGCATTAATGTCCCAATTCTGCCACATCCCCTCCAGCATTCATTACCCTCCCCTTCTATCGTTTTAGCCAATCTGCTAGGTGTGAGGTGATACCTCAGAGTTGTTTTGATTTGCATTTCTCTAATTATTAGAGATTTAGAACACTTTCTTATGTGCTTATTGATATTTTTAATTTCTTTATCTGAAAATTGCCTATTCATGTCCTTTGACCATTTATCAATTGGGGAATGGCTTGATTTTTTATACAATTGATTTAACTCCTTGTATATTTGAGTAATTAGACCCCTGTCAGAGTTTTTTGTTATAAATATTTTTTCCCAATTTGTTGTTTCCCTTCTGATTTTGACTACATTGTTTTTGTTTGTACAAAATGCTTTTAGTATGATATAATCAAAATCATTTATTTTACATTTTGTAATTTTCTCTAACTCTTGCTTGGTTTTAAAATCTTTCCTTTCCCAGAGATCTGACAAGTATACTATTCTGTGTTCACTTAAATTATATGTTGTTTCCCTCTTTATGTTCAAGTCATTCACCCATTCTGAATTTATCTTGGTATAGGGTGTGAAATGTTGATCTAAACCTAATCTCTCCCATATTGTTTTCCAAATTTCCCAGCAGTTTTTGTCAAAAATAGTGGATTTTTGTCCCGAAAGTTGGGCTCTTTCAGTTTATCATACACTGTCTTGCTAATGTCATTAACCCCAAGTCTATTCCATTGATCCTCCCCTCTCTCTCTGAGCCAGTACCATACCATTTAGATGGCTGCTGATTTATAGTATAGTTTAATATCTTGTACTACTAGGCCACCTGCCTTCACATTTTTTTTTCATTATTTCTCTTGATATTCTTGATCTTTTGTTATTCCAAATGAACATTATTACATTTTTTTCTAATTCATTAAAAAAGTTTTTTGGTAGTTTGATAGGTATGGGGCTAAATAGGTAAATTAATGTGGGTAGAATGGTCATTTTTATTACGTTAGCTTGTCCTACCCATGAGCAATCAATGTTTTTCCAATTGTTTAGATCTAATTTTAGTTGTTTGGAAAGTGTTTTAGTTGTTTTTTTATAATTCCTGAGTTTGTTTTGGTAGATAGATTCCTAAGTATCTTATATTGTCTAGGGTGATTTTAAATGGTGTTTCTCTTTCTACCTCTTGCTGCTGTGATGTGTTGGAAATATATAGAAATGCTGATGATTTATGTGCATGTTTTGTATCCTGCAACTTTGCTAAAGTTGTTGATTAATTCTACAACCTTATTAGTTGATTCTCTAGGATTTTTTTAAGTAGACCATCATATCATCTGCAAAGAGTGATAGCTTAGTCTCCTCATTGCCTGTTTTAATACCCTCAATTACTTTTATTCTCTAATTGCTACTGCTAGTGTTTCTAGTAGAATGTTAAATAATAGAGATGATAATGGGCATCCTTGTTTCACTCCTGATCTTATTGGGAAGGCTTCTAATTTATCCCCATTGCATATGATGCTTGTTGATGGTTTTAGGTATATACTGTTTATTAATTTTAGGGAAGGTCCTTCTATTCCTATACTTTCTAGTGTTTTCAATAGGAATGGGTGTTGTATTTTGCCAAAGGCTTTTTCAGCATCTATTGAGATAATCATGTGATTTTTGTTTCTTAGATTGTTGATATGGTCAATTATGTGGATGGTTTTCCTAATGTTGAACCATCCTTGCATTCCTGGTATAAATCCCACCTGATCATAGTGGATGATCCTCTTGATCACTTGCTGCAGTATCTTTGCTAGTATTCTATTCATGATATGTTCTTAAGGGAGATTGGTCTATAGTTTTCTTCCTCTGTTTTTGATCAACCTGGCTTTGGAATCAGTACCACATTTGTGCCACAAAAGGAATTTGGTAGGACTCCTTCTTTGCTTATCATATCAAATAATTTGTATAGTATTGGTATTAGTTGCTCTTTGAATATCTGATAGAATTCACTTGTGAATCCATCAGGTCCTGGTGATTTTTTCTTAGGGAGTTCTTTGCTGGCTTGTTTAATTTCTATTTCTCATATGGGATTATTTAGGTATTCTATTTCTTCTGCTGTTAATCTAGGCAATTCATATTTCTGTAAATATACATCCATATCACCTAGATTGCTATATTTATTGCCATGTAATTGGGCAAAATAGTTTTTAATGATTGCCTTAATTTTCCCTTTATTAGAGGTGAGGTCTCCCTTTTCATCTTTGATACTGTTAATTTTGTTTTCTTCTTTCCTTTTTTATTAGATTGACCAGTAGTTTGTCTACTTTATCTGCTTTTTTAAAATACCAGCTTCTAGTCTTCTTTATTAATTCAATAGTTATTTTACTTTTGATTTTATTAATATGTCCCTTGATTTTTAGTATTTCTAATTTACTTATCATTTGGGGATTTTTAATTTGCTCTCATTCTAATTTTTTAAGTTGCATGCCCAATTCTTTAATCTCTGCCCTCCCTAATTTGTTAATATATGCACTCAAGGATATAAATTTTCCCCTGAGTACTGCCTTGACTGCATCCCACAGAGTTTGGTAGGATGTCTCATCATTGTCATTGTCTTCAATGAAATTGTTGATTGTTTCTGTGATTTCTTATTTACCTAACTGGTTTTGGAGAATCATATTTAATTTCCAATTAGTTTTTGATTTGCATTTCCATGTGTCATTGCTAATTATTATTTTTATTGCATTATGATCTGAGAAGTTTACATTTATTATTTCTGCACTTTTACATTTGTTTGCAATGTTTCTATGCCCTATTACATGGTCAATCTTTGTAAATGTACCATGTGCAGCTGAAAAGAAGGTATATTCCTTTTTGACCCTATTTATTTTTCTGCACATATCTATTAAATATAATTTTTCTAGGACTTCATTCAGCTCTCTTATCTCTTTCTTATTTATTTTTGGTTTGATTTATCTAGATCTGTAAGGACAACATTTATTTCTCCCACTAGTATGGTTTTATTATCTATTTCCTTCTTGAGCTCTTGTAGGTTCTCCTATATGAATTTGGATGCTACACCATTTGGTGCTTACATATTGAGCACTGTTGTTTCCTCATTGTCTATAGTGATTTTTATCAGGATGAAATTACCTTCCCAGTGTTTTTTAATCATATCTATTTTTACTTTGGCTTTTTTTGGAGATCATGATCACCACTCCTGCGTCCTTTTTCTCATTTGAAGCCTTTTTTTTTGTTCAAGCCCTTTACCTTAAATCTGTGTAGGTCCACCTGCCTCATATGTGTTTCTTGTAGATAACATATGGTAGGATTTTGGTTTCTAATCCACTCTTCTATTTGCTTCCTTTTTTTGGGTGAGTTCATCCCATTCACATTCAGAGTTATTATTATCAGTTGGTTATTTGCCAACATTTTGGTATCCTCTCCTAGTTCTACCCCCTCTTTTTACACTATATCCTGTTAAAGCAGTAGGTTGCTTTAAGTCTGTAACCCTTGTCCCCTCCTTTGATTTGCTTCCATTTCTATCCCCTTACTTGTTATTCCCCTCTTTTTATTTTTAAGGCCTAATGAATTCCCTCCCTCTTCTTCTTCCCTTCCTTTTATGACCTCTCCACTCCCCCACTCCCCTTGGTTTATCCTTTCTGACTTTCTCAGCAGGGTTAGAAAGAGTTTTATATCCTAATGGATATAGCTACTCTTCCCTCTCAGGGTTAATTACAGTGAGAGTAAGGTTTAAATATTACCTCTTAGTGCTCTCTTCCTCTCCTTCTTATAATAATCATCATCCCCTCCCCTTTCCATGCCCTCTTTGTCTGTAATAGAACATCCTATTTTTCTTATTCTTTCAGTTTTCTCTTGGTGTCCTCTACTATTCACTCCCCTCTTTCCCACCCCCGATATCATCTTAGACCATTTAGTATTCCAACCTCTCCCTATGAATAATTCTTCTAATTACTATAATAGTGAATACTATAATAGTGAATAGATTTTACTACAGAGAATTATACATAACATTTCTCCACATATGAATACAAATAATTAGATCTTATTAAAGCCCTTAAGGAGGCAAATTAAGAAAAATAGAGTTTTCTTTCTTTCCATTCTGTTTTTTATTTATCTTTTCATGTTTCTCTTGATTTTTATGCTTGGATATAGAACTTTCCATTTAGTACTGGTCCTTTCTGTGCATATACTTGCAAGTCTTCTATCTGTTGGGATGCCCAAAATTTCCCCTTGAAATATATAATCATTTTTGATGGGTAGGTGATCCTTGGCTGTAGACCCAATTCTCTTGCCTTTCTGAATATCATTTCAAGCCTTGAGGTCTTTTAGTGTGGAGCCTGCCAGACCCTGTGTGATCCTGATTGGTGTTCCTTGATATCTGAATTGTCTCTTTCTGGCTTCTAGTAAAAATTTTTTCTTTTACTTAGAAGCTCTTGAATTTGGCTATTATATTCCTAGGGATTGTCTTTTCAGGGTCTAGTATAGAGAATGATCTATGGATCCTTTCAATGTCTTTATTGCCCTCTTATTGTAGAACTTCAGGGCAGTTTTGCTGAATAATGTCTTTTTGTATGGAGTCCAGATTTCTGTTAACTTCTCCTTTTTCAGGAAGACCAATGATTCTCAATTTGTCTCTTCTAGTTCTGTTTTCTTGATCTGTCAATTTCTCATTGAGATATTTCATGTTTCCTTCTATTTTATCAGTCTTTTGACTTTGTTTTATTTGTTCTTGCTGTCTTGAGAGATCATTGGCTTCTAATTGCCCAGTTCATGTCTTTAGAGACTGGTTTTCTGCTGTAATCTTTTGATTTTTCTTTTCAATTTGGTCTGTCCTGTTTTCCAGCTGCTTGATTTTGGTCTCCAATTTGCTTATCATTTCTTTTGATTTGGGGTGAATCCTTTTCGAATTGCTCAATTATAGCCTTTAATGACTGGTTTTCCTTTTTAATCTGGTCATTTCTGGTCTTCAATTCACTTACCTCCCTTTCCAATTGTGAAATTCTGCCTTTTAAACTGTTATTTTCTTGCCAGATCTCTTCCATCTTTCTCTTCATCTCAGATTTGAACTCTTCAGTAGCTTGTGACCAGTTTTCATTGTTTTGGGAAGGTTTGCATATGATTATTTGTTTGTTCTCCTCTGCTCTTTGCTCTATTGTCTCGATATTCTCTGTGTAAAAGTTGTCTAATGTTAAAGATTTCTTCTTGTTGATCTTTCTCTTTGTGGTTTCTTGTGGATGGGTTGCCATTGTGAGCTGTGTGACCTCTCAGCTTTATCCTCATCCCCAGGGTCTGTCTGAGCTCTATAGGCTCCTGTGGTCTCAGGTCTAGTTGTTCTCAGGGTCAAGCCTCCTGGTGTTCCCCTTGCTTGTTCCTCTGCCTGAAGCTCCTTTAACAGTCTCAGGCTACTTCTCCCACAGTTGTGCACCCCTCTGCACTGCGTCCCCACCCAAGGTCCATGCCTGAGCTCAGAATCTGTGTCAGCTCCTGTGCTCAGGATCTTTGTCTATGCCTGTGCTCAGGGTCTGTGTTCAAAGTTCACACATTCTTTAGCCTCTTGGGGTCTTACGTCTTGCTGCTCTCAGGAGCAGGCCCTGGTGATGCCAGGTAGCTGCCAATGACTTAATTGGTGCCCCAAATTTGCTCTCACTTTTGCACTGGCTTTGGTACTGTTGGAGGTGTAGGGGTTTAGGGGGTTGCTCAGCTTGTGTTTTAGTGAGAGCTGTTTCATCCCTTTATAGCAAGGAAATGCCCCTATTCCACATACCTTCAATGCTGCACCCTGTTGTAGGGTCCCTTCGTTAGTCTGGATTTGTTTTTATGTTGTCTTGAGGAGTCCTATATGTGTGGTTTAGGAGAGGTCAGCAGCTGCTTTTTACTCTGCAACCTTCTTAACCCAGAAGCCCTAGAAAGTCATAATCTAAAGAGAAATTACTGGATTATGAGAGAAGGTGAACAAAGTCACAGTGGTTTCAGAAAAGCAAAATTTTTCATCACACAAAATTGATATGTATGAAGTCAGTGACCTCTTTATCAACCACTGATCATTTCACTAATGGGGCTGAGGTCACATGCTTAATCTCCAGGTAGGACAATTACCTTTTTTCTATTGTATAACTAGTAACTGCTGCTCACATCCTCACTAGCTATCCTTCAGATTTATTCCATTTGTGACTAGGAAAGCTGGGCAAAAAGAGGACAGAATCAGCATGAATGAATTCCCATTCCTAGAAAAAGCAATCCAAGAGCATGTCCTTCTAATGGTGCATTGATAGTGTCATTTTTGTAAAAGAAGGCAAGCATATGATAATCATCATTATTACACCTGATTATAATCCCAGAGGGAATTTGTTAAGTACTCACAGACAGCACAGATTGTACCCTAGAAATAATGAAGCTTCACACAAAGATAACTGGCTGTTTCCTTTTTAAATTGCAATCCTCACTAACCTTCTCAGAGTGTAAATTAATGAGGGCTGAACTGAATTGAGTCAGAGCTGCCTGGAGACTCAAGCAAGGACAATAGTAACCTCAGGGAAAGGGAATGAGTCCAGCAGAATCAACAACATCAATTAATATTTATTGAACCCACAGGGTGTGTTTCACAATATTAACCAATTTACTGAACAAAACGCACTTATAATATTCAATTATAACACATTCTTTCATAGGAAACCAGGACACAGTATGAAAAAAAATTAAATGCCCAAGAAGGTAGAAAATTGTTAAGTACAATTGGTTTTTGAAAACTGAAGTTCAAGGGAAACATTTAGATCTATGAGTACAGGATGCAGCTAGCAAACCTTTCACATATGGTATTTGCTTGAGAGGTGTTTATTTTCAGGGAGTTAAATGCTTAGGTTCAAATAAAGACATATTGTGGATATAGTTTAGGGAATAAATATAATGACTGAAAAGGCAAAGAAAGATAAAGAGAAGAAAATAAATTGAAGAGTCCCTTCATTTTTCTGGACCCTAATGATCACATCATTCATTTGTTTATTGAATAAACATTTATTAATCATTTACCAAGTGTCAGATGTTGTGCTAAGAGTTTGGGATGCAAAAATGTCAAAAGACAGCCCCTGCCCTCAAGGAGCTCAGAATCTAATGAAATTGAAGGTCCAGGGGTGACATAAAGATAATCTTAGCATTAAGATTCAATATTTCTGTATTCTACTGAAAGGAGCTCTGTAACAAAAGGTAACATAAAGAGTAACGTAATTCCAAATGAAAAGTATGTTGACTAATGGAAAGACAATTTGGTGTTGTGGAATACAAATTACATTTGCAGTTACAGATCCTGTATTTGAATCTCAGGTATGCTACCAACTATTTGTGTAATCTTAGGCAAGTCATTTAAACTCTCTGGGCCTCAGTTTCTGTTACTCTGGACTCAGTGACTTCTAGTTCTAAATCTATGATTTTATGATAATGCAAAAGATTTGTTTATTTGTATTCCAAAGTACCCTGCTAAATATTTAATAATCGGTTCTCCAAAATGTACTCACCACAATGTTAAGTTTAATTTGCATTACTAATATTTTCTTTATCACTTTCTTAAATCTGGACCATCAATAAAATAATAAATAAGGTCTTGATTTGTAGTACTTGCTGATTTCTAAGGTATAAATAATCACCCGAAAATATATCCATTCAAGCTAGTCAAAACTGGTTCAAACTGGGTCCCTATAGTTTTATTAGTCCTCAGAACTCTCTGAAACAAGTCACAAATATTGTTATTCCAGCTATCTATGGGAATATAATAATGAAATAAAGTAATTTTCAGAGAGATGGAAATAAAATAATTATTATTGTCAAGTTTTGATTTTTATTGTATGGAACAGAGTCCACTATTTTTTAAGATTTTATAGTTGAAAAACATATATCATGTATGTCTATAAACAGGCATACATAAACATGCATATACACATAATCAACATATAAACACACATATGTGCACATGATTTTTCCATCAGTATAAAGAACATCATTGTTGGCAGGGAAGAAAAATACTTTTTTCTTCTCTTTCCCCATTAAATTATGATATCAATAGGCATGTGATTCAGGTAATAGGCTGAAACATGTTATCATATCATTTTAACTAGAAACAAAGCTCTGATCCTAGGTAAGGAAAAGTTAAAACATACCAACACAGATTTCCATAGTGTTATGGTGGTTAAGGTCCTGTTATTTATTAATACAGTGGAGCACTGATATTCAACCAAGTTGTGAAGGTCATAGGATTATTTTCAACAACTGCCTGATAAAAGCTCCACTGAAAGGAGATGGAATTCTGTGAAAGGCTAAGTGCCCTAGTAACAGTTCCCTTAGGAACCAGTTGGCCTTTATGAACTAGGGAGTTGATCTTTACTTTCTGGGATATTAATAGTGTTTACTATCCAAGCTCAAGCTTGATCTTGAGGTGATTGGATCAGCTAGGCTTGATTCCAAGATCTGACTACATTAACAGAGAGATGATGACTTTGTTCTCAACAAGGTAGGCTACCAGCTTAGTAAATAAAAACTGTGAGAGGCTTGTGGATTTAAAAAGGTTTATTGGATAATTTGAATGGAAGGGAAACTGGGAAATGGGAGAGAGGGAAATAAGTGAACCCTATTGAGCTTTTAACCTATAATAAGTATAATAAATTGGGATGATATATAAATAGAGATTTGGCCTAGGTGCTGAGTCCAGGGAACTTTGAGAGTCTCCCTTGGCTCAGAAGCTGTCATAGATTTTGGAAATATTGATGATGAAATCTTGATCATTAATCTTGTTAGATGATTAAGGCTCAGCTGCCTTATCAATAATGAAGTGATTGATATAATTAGCAAAGTAGTCTGAACCCTTCCTGCCTATACCTCCTCCCAGTGCCCAGAGAGTAGACAACATCCTGCCTCCCTAATCCAGAGAAAAGATAGCTCTGAGGCTGTCCAGATCTCAGAATTCATAGAGGATCTTCCAACTGAAACTTGACGTGTGCCACCCCCTGCCAGCTGGATGGGTTCTTTGTTCCATGGTTGATAAACTGTTGTTTGTAAGCCCAAGATGGCTGTCCTCCTACCAGGCATATCATGTCACATCATTTTAACTAGAAATAAAGCTCTGATCCTAGGTCTGGAAAAGTTAAAAGGTACCAGCACAGATTTCCATAGTATAT
Organism: Gracilinanus agilis; assembly: GCF_016433145.1. Taxonomy (NCBI): domain Eukaryota; kingdom Metazoa; phylum Chordata; class Mammalia; order Didelphimorphia; family Didelphidae; genus Gracilinanus; species Gracilinanus agilis. Next base: position 102,412,636 of record NC_058130.1, read on the forward strand.
ACTATGACATAATAAATATTTTTAAAATAAAAAGCAAGGTAATATTGCTTTTGAAGTCCAAAGAGGAAGTTCATAAAATTCTTTAGATAACACCTTCTTGATCATTATCATGATGATCATCATCCTAACTAGCGTGTATCTTATAGAATGATCTTAGGTTTGCATAGCACTTTAATGAGATTATCTCACTTGCATCTCACAAGAGTTCTGTAATATAAGTGTTTTTTATTTTTATTTTTATTTATTATTTTTATTATTATTACTTCATTATAATTTTTAATTATCATCCCTGTGGGGTAGATGAGGAAACCAAGGCTGAGAAAAGTTAATTGACTTATTTAAGGTCAGCCAGATTGAGAGTATGTGAGATTTAAAGTCAGATTTTTTTTTACTCCACGTCGTGCTATCTATTCACTATACCACCTTGTTGATTAGTGTGCAAAGGATATCACCAAGGATATATGCACTTAGGAAAGCAGATAGATTAGTTGTGTCATAAGAATAAAAACCTCTAAAAGAAGCTCTAGATGGAAAGTCTGAAGAATCTATTAGCTTCCAGGACATAGTAAAAACAAAAGAAAAAAGAAAACCAAAGAAATAGTTGGTATTGATAATATTTATGGAACATTAATGGGGAAAATAAGGAGAAACTTTTTTGTGTGTCCCCCAGGTGAGGAGATAAGGAATGGCTGTGATATGCATAGTAGATGCCTAGATTAATGAGATATCAGCTCCATCAAAGTCCTAAATAAATAACAATAGCTAATATTTATATAGTACTTTTATGGGTCAGACATTGTGCTAAATGCTTTATAAATATTGTCACATTTAATCCTCATGACAACCCTGGGAGGTAGAGTCTACTTTTATCACTTTCTTAACAAGTGAAGCAATTGAAACAGAGTTAAAGTGATCTTTCCAGACTCAGACTGCCAGTAAACATCTGATGTTGAGATGTTACTGACTCTGAGAGAAGTGCTTTATCTACTGTATCATCTAGTAGCCCCTTCATAATACAATATATATGATTACTTCACAGACATCAATGAGCTATAGTTAATCTATGATTATTGTTGTAAGAATATGTCATATTGGGGACATATTCATATCCTGCTTTATTTTAAGGGTGATTGAACTCATTTTCCATCAATGGACTAAATAAAGGTTTTGATTGTATTAGTAATCCTAACCTTTCTGTTCTTTCTCATGCTGAGAATTTGGTGTTGTTTTTTTTAAATTTTCATTTAGAACAAAATTTGTCTGTTTCTAAACTATTAATTATTTTGGTCAAGGATAGTCTCTAATTCAGTGGAAATCATGTAATGTACAAACCACAATGTATCTGTTATTGAGATGCTATGCAGAGTTCAAATTTCTGGCAACAAAAAGTAGAGCAAAATTATCATCCTATAAAGTATTTACATGAATTCATAAATTTGCATTATATTCACGAATTGCCAACACATACATATATTGTTACAACTAAAAGGAATCTCGAAAGTCTGACCCCTACATTTTATATATGAGAAAAATGAGGACTAGAGAAAGGAAGTGAATCAACCAAGGTGATGTGACTACTTCTTTCCCATAGAAGGAAACAAGGCAGGGATTAGTAAACCTAAGGTTTACTAATATGAAAAACTAAGGTTCAAAATAACCAAGTTATTTAGGGTAACACAGCAACCGAATACCAGAGATATGGAAACTCAGGGCTTCTAAACAAGTCCAAGGTTCTTTTCACTATACTACTGCATATCAATTAGTTTGATTAATTAAAGATCCTATGAGCTCTTTGTTTATGGCACTGCCTAATGACTCATCTCTTCTGTTTATATACAAAATTCCAATAACAAATCTTAAATTTAGAGAGAAAAAGTCCTTAAATATAAAGTTTCCTACATCTGTATTTAACAAAAATCATTTTGAAATGAAAGGCAGCATTGCATAATGGTTAGATACCTTTGAAGTCAGGAAGACCATAGTTCTAGACCTAAATCTGCATGGGGCAAATGACTCACCCTCTCAATAATCTAGATGAATATTAAAATATAAATTCTGAAAAAATTTTCTACTATTTTGAAATTGTATCTTGTTCTAGTCTCTCTGACCCATCTAACCCCCAGTTAAAAGAGTATATATAAGTTTATAGGTAGCTAGTAAAAGGGTGGATAGGTGAACATCATATCCCTTCCCTAAAGAATTTCCCTTTAAATAAGTTGCAAAAAATTATTTTTCCAAATTATTTGGTAATTCACTTATAGTAAGAGAATCATGGGTTCAGTCAATATCCTTACAAATTCTTGTATGATATCTTAACTTAAAAATATCTCCAATAGTATAGATTTTAGGCACCAAGGAAGATGGAGCTATTTGTGATCTCAAGATTCTTGTAGAAGACTTTGAATTATACCTCACGGACAGCTGTTTTCTCTGAATACCTACCCTAGAGGGAAAAAAAAAACAGGAAAATATGGATAAGGGTATTAGAGATATATTCACCAAATCTACATGTACTAGAATTATATTTGGGACAAAGTATAGAAAGAAAAAAAGTACTTTTAGATTAAGTCAGTGCAATTATTTCTCTAGACTACTAACTCTGAAATGGTTAGTCAAGAAGAAAATAAAAGTAGAAAATAAGTGAATTTAAGAAGAGTTTAGATAAGTTTATGTCTTAGTAAATCATAGCAGATTATAAAGTAAAATTTGAGGCACTGGGATACATGTTGCTTCCTTTTTAAGGTAAGGGTCATCAGTAATCATGCCTTACCACAAAAGATCTCATCTAGCTACTGTCAGGTACAATATCTTGGGCCAAATGGTTTATTGGTCAAACTCAGTAGGGCATTTTTCATTCTCATATAGTATATTTTTGGCACTTGCTGGATGTTAAGAGCCAATAAACCTAGGGACAGACAATATCTTTGTGCAAGTAACTGTGATTTAAATTCTATTTCAGTCCCTGTATCTACCTTTTAATTTAAAGTTGTGCAACCAAATGGGTATTAGGATTTAGGGTAGTAATTCATCACTTCAATGCAAATTAAATCATACAAATTGATGTAATGGATGTGGGACTGAGATAATCAATAACAACAGCATAACCACTTTTTGACAAGACCAAACAATCCTTTTATGGCATTTCTTCTTAACCGTTTTTTTCCCCTTACCTGGTGTCCTTGATAAAAGTACTTTCTCCTAGATGTAATGAAAATGGATGGACCATTTACAATGCCATTTTGCTTAATAGAATTCCCCCTTTTCATTTTGTTACAATCAGATTTGTATTCCCTTTATTTTTATTAAGGGACTTCGCTTGAGTCAATCCTCACAAGTGTATATAGTAGGCAATTCTATTGATCAAAGACAAAGGGTAGTTGGAAAGATGGAGACATTCAAGATATGAATTACTCTCACATTCTCAACAAAGAACAAAGACAACTATGGATTACAACGAAGAAGCTGTTTGATATGAATACACATAGAGTAGAATGAGAATCAATCAAGATTTTCATCTTTATTCCAGGCAGGAAGTATTACCAGTGCTGAACAATGGGTAAAACACATTGAACTGGAGATAATGACATCCCTGAAATGAAAGCATGACACTAAACTAAAATTATTTCCATGTAACCCAGAGAAAATATTAACAAACTCTGTTATTTGATCAAATCAAAAAACATTTATTAAAAGCCTTCTAGGTCATAGGCATTCTACTAAACACTGGGCATAAAAAAAAGACAAAAAAGAAAGTCAAAAAGCTCATGATCTCAAGAAGTTCACACCCCAAAAGGAGAGAAAACTTACAAACTATGTAGAAATATGATATAAGAAGGATACATTGAAAATCATCTTAGGGGGAAGGCCCTTGCATTAAAGGGAACAGGGAACATTTCTTTTAAAAAAGTAGGATATTAGATAAGACTTAAACAGGAGGTGGAAATTAGTAGAGAGTTTCAGACACTAGGACCAAAAATATGGGTTTTTTGGGGTTCAAACTGCCATTGAGATTTTCTATGAGATCCTTTCACTATAGTGATCCTCATACTTTCAGAAGTTCAGACACTTATCACCTGTATCATCTATTAGTGAGACATATTACTTTCCAATCAAAGCTATTATAAGGAATACTGCAATAATTTAAAAATCTATATTTTCATTGAGGCATAGGCATTTCCTCTACCAATTTCCACACAATGACACTTTGATAACTTATTATATTCTCTATACAAATTTCTGTAACTAACAAGTGAATGAATTTGGAGATGGACTTCTGTGACCTTATTTTGGCTAAAGTTCCAATGGTAGTTCATAAATTGATCTCCTATTTGTACTAGAATAAGTTTCTTGATTAAAGTTATATCTTACATTTTATTCTCATAATTTGATGGTAATCTCATAGAACCTCTTTTTTATACTTCAAGTCAGAAAAATTAGGTTTAGGTATTATTGTCCTACTTGAAGAATGTGGGTTCTGTTATTCATTTCTTCAAATCATGATTCTAGGGCAGTGATTAGCAAACTATGGCCTGCAGGTCAGATGAACCCAGCTGAAATGTTCTATCTGGCTGTGCAACAGTATTCCTAATCCGATGAATACAATGAGCAGGATACAATACAATGAAACTTCTAAAGAATTGCCTTAGAAACATACTGACAGATGAGCTTTTCCTTTCCTTTGGCCCCCTCTTTAAAAAGTTTGCCCATCACTGGTCTAGGAGATGGGGAGGAAATTATCATGTCAGAAAGGCACCATTGGAGTAGAATTCAGAAAGCCTAGATTTAATTTGCCACTCCAAAATTTAATGAGTGTGTGACTATTGTCTAATTTAACCTCACTAAGACTTAGTGGCCACTTCTATCAAATAGAGATAATAATCCTAAATCCAAATTTTAAAAAAAGAGGTTGTAAAGAGGGTCATTTCACTGGAAACTTTAAATTGAAAAGATTTGTAAAGATTTTAAAAACAAGCTGCTTTCATCATCAAAAATAGTAGAAAAATGCTCCAGTGTTCTATCATCACTTTTCTAGATATACTTAAGGAACCTGTAGTAATGGTTCTGAAGAGAACAATGAAGGGGAAAGCAGCCAGATGTGATTAGTGAAATAAAGAGATTTTTGCTGAGGGAGACATAGCTATAAGAGTAAGGAAGAACTGATATGCATACTATCAGTAGGAAAAGAAAATAGCACAATTGTGAGAGGAAATATCAGACCTTATTAATACCAAAAAATGATGCCTGAGAAATCAAGTTATTTAACTATATATCTTTTCTCCTGTCCATACAAATCTTCCATTTAAGTTATCTCCTTATTTATTGAAGTTATCTCTGAGTAGGGGCAAGGCAATGTTAATATTTAATAATTAATCACATTTTATCATACTTTATTGATACTGAAATGTCAGAAAGGTCATCTGATTATGTTTATTGTTCATTATCACGAAAAATATAGATTTGATTCACTATAGCCAAACATCACTTCAGGGCTTTTTTCTAACATAATTTCTCTCATCCATCCATCCATATATACATACATAGATACATACATACAAATCATTCTAAATTTCTTTAACTATAGGATAGAAATAAGTCTTTGCAAAAATTCTCTGATATAAATATAAAGCAATTCACAAAACAAGATGTATGGCATTAGTTATTTTGTTAGAAGATGTCCAGTGAATAATTAAAATTGAAGAGAGTCTCTATGTGGATGAAAAAGTTTACAGTTAATATTCCCTTCAATTTCCTCCTGGATGTACTTCTTAAGACTTTTTTGTCATGCCCTCAGGATTCTTATCATCCTGTAAGATATCAGCCTCCATGTTTCAGCAATACTCTGCTCCTCTGATGGGAGAGCAGAAGTCAATAGTGACTTTGCAAACCTCCATTTAAGGAGAGGGCCAAAGCCTGTCATTTCTCTCCTTTTTAAAGTTTACTTATTTAATTAATTTTGAATATTTTTCCATGGTTACATGATTTGTGTTCTCTACCTCCTCTACTCCCACCCCCTGTCATAGCCAATGAGTAATTCCACTGGGTTTTATATGTGTCATTAAGACCTATTTTTATATTACTAATATTTGCACTAGGGTGATTGTTCAGAGTCTACATCCCCAATCATATACCCATTGAACCATGTAATCGAGCAGTTCTTCCACCGTTTTTTCTCTGGATGTAAATAGTGTTCTTTCTAATAAGTCCTTCAGAATTGTCCTGGATCATTGCATTGTTGCTAGTAGAGAAGTCCATTACATTCGGGTGTGCCACAGTTTATCTGACTCTGTACAATGACCTCCTGGTTCTGTTCCTTTTACTCTGCATCAAGGTTGTTCCAGTTCACATGGAATTCTTCCAGTTCATAAGTCCTTTTACCACAATAGCTTTCCATCACCAACAGATACCACAGTTTGTCAGTTATTCCTCAATTGAAGGGCATATCCTCATTTTCTAGTTTGTTTTTTTGTCACCATAAAGAGTACAACTATAAATATTTTTGTCAAGTCTTTTCCCTTATTATCTCTTTGGGGTATAAACCCAGCAGTGGTATGGCTGGAACAAAGGGCAGCCTTGCATTGCTTAATTTTCCACTCAGCTGCATTCATTTGTAGTTTCTCCATTAACATTCTATATCAAGTACATCTCTTTCCTTTCCTTTCAGTTTCCCTTTGCATGTGATCTTCATTTGTTAAATTGTAAGTTCTTTATGGTTAGGAATTGGCTTTTTAATATTTGCATTCCTCCTACTAAGCACTTTGGCATAGAGTTGACAATTAATAAAAGCTTATTGACTGACTGTTCCTGTTTGTGCTTGCAACCGTAATATTTTCATCAAGGCCAGATTTGGCAGATTATCATAACATTTAAACGGAAAAAATCAAATTGACAAAGAATATCTGTAGCAAATTATGAAAGAAATTAGAATCAAAAGTATAAATAACTTATCATTCCATAAAGGCAATGAAGGTAATTGATTGCTTTTGGGAAATCACATCTCTTTATTAATGATGCAAAGTTTCCTATGGAAAAAAAACAACATTTTAATATTATTTGGTTACTAGTATTTCTATGGCATGAAGAGAGAATGCAATAGACTCAGAAGAATTAAAAATTAGTTTTACATAGAACACAATGTAGAGGCAAAGGTTGGGTTATGAACAAATTGCATCATAAAGCCAATGAAGATCTTTAAAGGCATTAATGAATGTTTAAAAACATCATAAATTATACATATGATAGGAAAAGAAAATAGACTGCTCATTTTTTTAAAGAGTGAAGGATGCTTGGTGGGTAACTCCAGATCTTCACTAGTATCTTCATAATATTAAGAGAAAGGGGGCAGCTGGGTAGCTCAGTAGAGTGAGAGTCAGGCCTAGAGACAGGAAGTCCTAGGTTCAAACCCGGCCTCAGCCACTTCCCAGCTGTGTGACCCTGGGCAAGTCACTTGACCCCCAGTGCCCACCCTTACCAATCTTCCACCTATGAGACAATACACTGAAGTACAAGGGTTTAAGAAAAAAATAATAATATTAAGAGAAAGGCTCTAGTATGTTAGACTGACCCTTTTGGTGACCTTATGGAAGGATATGGACAAAACACACAGGGTAGATATGTGTCAAACATAGATATGTTATAATATGCATCTCTGGAGAAATCTCTCCAAGAATAAGATCATAGCTGCACTTGAGTATTTTAATACATAGCAGGCATTTTTCTGGGTTTGTGACAATTAAAAAAAATAACACATAGATTTTGCTCCCAAAATGTTTGTGTTGTATTGAGGATGGATAGAGAGACAATGACATGTACACGAATGAGTAAATACAAATTATATATAGATTGAATACAATTCATTTTTAAAGACTTGTGGCCACTAAGAAGTGAAGAGTTAAGATTAGGAAAGACATTGTATTAGAAGTAAGTGGAACTGAGCTAATCCTTGTAAGGTGGTGTTGATCCATCATGTTGGAAGAAGATCAATGATATCTTGACTTGAGTGTGAATTGGATTTTACGTGAGGCAGAATTGGACAAAGTTGTCAGCCTCATCCTCTCTACAAGTCATTGAAGTTCAATCGCAAGACAAAAGGCAGGGTGACTGGTGATGGGCTATAGTAAATGACCTGATGTTCTTTGATGTCCAACCGAGGTCTAAGAGCTCTATCATAAGTTTCAGCTGCTTTCATGACCACAAGAAGAAATTGTCCTCATTGGGCCATTCCACTAGAGCAGGTCTTCATATGCTTGGTAGACATCCCCCTAACTCACCTAGAGGTTTGAAGACTTAGGTTATCCTTAACCTAGTTTAGCTTGCATGCAGAGATAGTTTTATGAGAGTGTGGATGCTGCACATGAAACATCTTGGAGTCATATATTAGAGTTGAGTGAAAGGTAAACACCAAAAGTGGATGAGCAGTCTGGAAAGGGCTTTCAAGCTTTAATGTGTGAACTCTTAGCATTTCTCAAACATCTATATATTTCTTTTTAAAGTAAAGGTAAAGTGGTAGAAGTAAAGAAGGAATACATTCTAGGTAGGAGATGAGAGAAGGAGTTTTGTGTCCAGGGCATAGCAAATAATTCTCCTAAGAAGGAGAAACTTGGAGGAAAAGAAAACAAATTTTGTAGGGCAAATGTGAAGAGGAGTCAGTGTCTCAACAATTTCCTGATTTTCCACTTAACTCCTCAGAGACTTCAGGGCATTTCACTTTGTATGAAATTGTCAACTTTCTCTTGGTTGTACAAAGACATCTTGCTCCCAGTGGGAGAGCTCATTAAATTTGCATAGTGTCTTATATATTCTAATCTATATAACTTCTCTTATTTCTGCTTGCTACATACTTGAATAAAAGACTTTACTCACTATCTACTTCTTGAGATGGTCTTTTGTGTAACTAACAATTTGATGGGAAGAGATTGAATTTTCAAATATAAACTTGGGATATACTTTCTTCTTTAAAGGGCAAGCATGATGAAAGTATCTTGAATCTAAGTAAGAAAATAAGCTACCTTATACTAGCAATAGAGAGGCACAAAGATATAATTCTAGTCGAATATTTTCCAGGTCCCTTTTTATGTTGTATTTTTTCCAGATTACATTTAGATAAAAATTTGATAATTATTTTCAGACATTTTGTGATTCATTTTTGTCTCCATCCTTCCTTCCCTTCCTCTCTCCCCAAGACAACAGATAACATGATATAGGTTGTACATGTGTTATCATACAATACACATTTCCATGGCCATTTTGTTGTGAAAAAAGATACATATCTCTTATGTTAGATATAAATATATGAAGATGTAAATTAAAGAAGCATGTACTTTAATATGCATCCAAATTCCATCTATTCCTTCTATGGTAATAGATAACATTTTTTTTTTCAAATGGACTTTGGCATAGCCCAGGGTCTTTGCATTACTGATAACAGTAAAGTCATTCACAGTTAATTGCTGTATATTATTTACTGTTATTTTGTATAATATTCTCCTAGTTAAGTTCAGTTCACTTTGTATCATTTCATATAACTTGTTCCAGGGTTGTTGTTTTTTAAATTGTTGTCTCATTTGTCATTTCTTATGGCACTATAGTATTCCATTAAAAATCATATGCCAGAACTTGTTCATCCATTCTTCAATTGATGAACATCCCTTGAGATTCTAATTCTTTGTCACCACAAAAACAGCTGCCACTAATAGTTTTGTTCAGGTAAGTTCCTTTCCCATGATTTGATCTTTTTTACAATACAGACATAATAGCAATAATCCTGGGTTAAAGGGTGTGAACAATTTCAAGGGCTTTTGGCCATGGTTCTAGCTTGATTTCCAGAATGATTGTATCAGTTTACAACTCCAACAATAGTACAATGGTATTCCAAATTTCCCAAATCCCCTCTAACAATTATTTGCCTGTCTTTTGGGGAGGGATCATATTAGCCAGTCTGATATGTATGGGATGGTACCTCAGATTTCTTTTAATTTTCATTTCTCTAATTAATAGTGATTTGGAACATTTTTTTACAGAACCAAAGATAGCTTTAATTTCTTTGTCTGAGAACTACCTGTTCATATCCTTTCATCATTTTTCAATTTGGTAATACCTTGTATTCTTATAAATTTGGCACAGTTCTCTATATATTTGAGAAATGAAGCCATTATCAGAAACACTTACTATAAAATATGTTTCCCAGTTTGCTGTTTCTCTTCTAATATTGACTGTATTGGCTTTGTTTGTGTAAAACCTTTTAAATTTAATGTATTCAAAGTTATCTTTTTTACATTTTAAAATATTCCCTGTGTTTCATTTGGTCATTCTTCCCTTGTCTGACAGGTGCTCTGATAATGTTTTATGGTATCACCATTTATTTCCAAATCATGTATCCATTATGACTTTTTAAACTATATGGCATGTGGTATTGGTCTCTGTCTAGTTTCTCCTAAACTATTTCCAGTTTTCCAAGACGTTTTTGTTGAATAATGAGTCATTTTATCAAAAGCTTTGATCTTTGATTTTGTCAAACACTAGGTTATTATTCCATGTATTAATGTGTTAAATGACTAATCTAGTCCATGGATCCATGAATTTATTTCTTAGCCAATGTTAGATTGTTTTCTAACCCTTACCTTCCATTTTAGATGTAATACTGTGCACTAATTCTAAGGCATAAAAGCAATAAGGGCAAGGAAATGTGAATTAAATGACTTGTCCAGGGTCACACAACTAGGAGTTGTTTTGGGGTTAGATTTGATCCCAGAACTTCCCATCTTTAAGCCTGGCTCTCAATCCACTGAGCTGTCTAGGTGCCTTTTAAGTTGTTTTAATTGTTGCTGCTTTAAAATACAGTTTGAGAACTAGTACAACTAAGCCACCTTCCTTCTTATTTTTTTTTACCAATTCCATTGATATTAGCTTTTTATTCTCCCAGATGACTTTTATTATTTTTTTAACTACATGAGATACTTTTTGGGTTGTTTGATTGATATTGTACTAAGTAAATAACTTTAGGTAAAATTATCATTTTTATTATATTGATTTGGCTTACCCATGAACAATGAACCTCTTTCTCTACTCCTCTTGAGGAGTACAGAATAAGGTCCCTTCTCCTGTTCTCATCTGGGAAGGAATGAATGTTTCCCTTTGAGAGGGGTAGGTACTTTTCTGAGCTATCTATCTCACGTTGAACAATATTCAAACAAATACATATGAATGTACTCTTAAATTCCATGGGCAATATAAATCCTACATATTTAACCAAAGCAACTATAAATAGTAGCAATGATTAAGATACAGTATTTCTTAATTTTAGAATATAATATATCAAAAAAGTTCATATTATTCCATAGATATGAGCTAGATCATAATTAATTAAGGTAGGCTGAGAATTGTTAGAATGGCTCACTTAAATATGCTGAATAGCATTCTCTAGTAGCTTGCCCAAGGCACTTATGGCTGTATTTTATTTAATATTATAAAAACAATTCTTTGCCTGACAAGTTTACTAAATTCCTAAGTGTTATAAATCTGGATGAGCTTACTTAGATATAGTAAACACATCAGTCCACACAATTGTAGTGGAATGTTAGTTCTTTGAGGATAAGAATTTGTTTGTTTTTTGTTTTTGCATATCCATTTAGTATACCCATAATTTAAGCTTAGCATAGAGTTTTCTACATAAAACATTTTTAAAGTGTTTTTTGGATCAGACTGAATTAGAAATCCCCAAAGATCACAATAGTTATAAATTCCATGTTATTATGTTATGCCTAAAAGCATATGTTTCTGAACTTGTAATATTATTACTATGGGAACCCACCCAATTATACATTATATAATTAGATTAAATTTATCTTTCTAGACTTTGTATCTCCCAACCAATTCAATAAGCATTTTATAAAGGAATTGGGCTCTATTAGCCTGAATAAAACATGAATTAAAGGGGTGGAATATGATGTTTAAAATATTTTTATGTGCAAATCTGAAATAGATCAGATTTGTTTGGCTTGGGGGTTTGGGCTGAGAAAGAAAAAGAATCAAGGGCAGAAGTCCAATTATCCTTAGAATGCAGAAGTAACTCTCTCATTGAGTGTATCTCAATGAATAATACTGTGCCAGGAAAGAGATCTGTTCTGCTGCTAAATTTTCATTATCTCTGTAGTAATGGCTGATAATCTGCATTAGGAAAGGAAGTTTACTCACCAGGTGGAAACAAAACAAAATACAATGTGGAATCCAAGATAACAAACTTTAGGTCAAGAGCTTTGAAACTTTGATATTACAGAAATTTCAATGTGATACTCTTGTGCTTAAATTACCATAACTGATGAACTATTTGAGGTTAGATTGATTCTCCCCAAATGAGGCTTTTAAAAATGTTTCATTCCTAAAAGAATCTCGTGGGAGAGAGGTTCTTAACTTTAGTTTATCCATAGGGAGAATTCATAAGGGTCTGTGAACTTGGAAAGGAAAAAAAAATGCCACTTTCTTTCAATGTTATTAGTTTCCTTTGCAAGCCTAAGTACCTTATTTTATGCATTTACAAATGTTATTCTGAGAATAGTTCAATAGGTTTCATGATGCTGCCAAAGCAGTCTACAATGCACACAAAAAGATGAAGAATCCTTGCCTTAGCATTTTGTAATAGGACCTGGGAGTTTACATGCAATCAAGTTTGAACATCTCTGCTTTAGCAAAAGATGTGCAGGTGTGCAATAAAGTTCCTGTATATAGTTCAATGCAGTGAAAATTTTTTGGAATTGGAATTGGAGAAACTGGGTTTAAATGTAGCTCTGCTGGCAGATATAGTTGACTCAGTGGATAGAGAATTGGTCTTAGAATTTGGAAGATCTGGGTTCAAATCTAGCCTCAGGAACTTCATGGGTAAATTTCTGTCTCCCTCTATTTCCTCAAATGTAAAATAGGGATAATTGTCTTTCAATAGAATTGTGAAGGTTAAATGAGATAATATTTGTGAAGTCCCAAGTATTTATAAGACTTTCCAGGTGGCTGGCACACAGTGAGTATTTAATCAACCATTATTTCCATTCTTTCATACCTACCAACTTTGTGGCTTTGGGTGAGTCACCTCACCCCTAAGAGTTTTTGTTTCTTTTTATGTAAAATAAGAGAGTTGGACTATATGACATGTATCTTCCATTTTGAAACTTAATAACTCTCTTTAAATATACTATTTTCTAGTTTTTAAAATACCATTGATTATGCTGAAATGTTCAGTTGTTTAAGTGATGTCCTATTGTGACACTATTTGGGATTTTCTTGACAAAGATCATGTAGTGGTTTACAATTTTCTTTTTGATCTCATTTTATAGATGAAGAACTGAGACAAACAGAGTTAAGTGACTTACCCATGACTACCCAGCTAGTAAAATGTCTGAAGTCAGATTTGAATTCATGAAACGGAGTTTTCCTGACTCTAGGTCTGGCACTCTATCCATTAACCCATCTAGCAGTCCCACCATTGAATATGCTAGAATACATATTCCAATTTATAGTACAGAAGAAAAAATCACATTAAAATGGACTGAAGTTTATGAAATAAGAGTTGTCTTTGAGTATCATTAAGTACTTACTATGTGCCAGAACAAAGGAATCCAAAGACAAAAAAACAGAATTTTCCTAACATGTTCTGGGATATGAGAAAATAGCACAGTTCTAAGCAGCTAGTCAGTAAACATTTATTAAAAACCAGCTCAATGGACTTCCATGTTAAGATGGCTTGCAGAGTAGATGCAGAACTTTTACCCTCCCCACCACTAACCTGTATGATGCCTTGAAAGAAATAAAAGGCCAAGTTCAGATGAGCAAAGGGACTCCAAAATAGGTCACAGCATCAAAGGTAAGTGGGATTTGAGCATTTCCATGCTCTAAAGGGGTAAATTAGCTCCCAACAAACCAAAAGCTGATCAAACCCTCCCCCACTCCACCTACAGGGCAAGATTCATAGCTAGGTCCCTAAAATTAAAGCAATGGGGAACAACCTCTAAGTTCTTGGCATCAGATTAAGAACACCCCTGAGAGTAGCTAGACCTGAAACCCCAGGATGCTGAAGAGTGCACACCTTGGGCCAGGAGAGGGGAATGGATCTGGGGTGGCATACAGCAGAAACACACAAAGACTCAAAAAGTAGCCTCAGGCAAAAAGTGCTCCTTAGCTACATACACAGAGACCTTGCCCTCTTCACCCAGACTTCTGAGTGAAGCAAGAAACAGCAGAGTAATGGCTAGCAAGGCTCAAGAAAAACCAACCAGCAAAAGAAGCAAGAAAAATCTCCTAACTCTAGATAATTTTTACATAGAAAATATCCAGACCACAGAAGAGACAGCAGAGGAGAACAAACATGTAAACACATCCAAACCCTCTCCCAAAATTGAAAATTGGTCATAAATTCTTGAAGAGTTCAAATCTGAGATCATGAGAAAGAAATTTGGCAAGAAAAGTGGGAGATAGTTAAAAAAGAATATAACAATTTAAAAGGCAGAATTTTGCAATTGGAAATTGAGGTTCACAAATCAAATGAAATGATAAGTAAATTGAAGACCAGAAAGGACCAGCTGGAAGTCACGAAGAGTCAGATAGACCAGAGAGAAAAGAAAAATCTAAAGATTATAGCCAAAAACCAGTCTTTAAAGGCTAGAATCGGGCAAGTAGAAGCCATTGATCTCACAAGACAGCAAGAATAAATAAAGCAAAGTCAAAAGACTGACAAAATATAAGGAAACATGAAATATCTCAATGAGAAGATGACAGATCAAGAAAACAGGTCAAGAAGAGACAACTTGAGAATTATTGGTCTTCTGGAAAAAATCAGAGACAAACAGAAATCTAGATAACATACTACAAGAAATTGTCCATGAAAATTGCCCTGATGTCTTTGAACAAGAGGGCAAAATAGACATTGAAAGAGCCCATAGAACACCTTCTACACTAAATCTTCAAAAGACAACCCCCAGGAATGTAATAGCCAAATTCAAAAGCTTCCAAGTTAAGGAGAAAATATTACAAGAAGCCTGAAAGAGATAATTCAGATATCAAGGAATGCCAATCTGGATTACACAAGATCTGGAAGCCTCCACACTACAAGACCTCAAGGCTTGGAACATGATATTCAGAAAGGCAAAAGAACTGGGTCTATAACCAAGGATCACCTATCCATAAAAACTGAATATATAATTCCAGGGGAAAGAATGGATATTCAACAAAATTGAAGATGCCCAAATATTTGCAAAGAAAAGACCTGGACTAAATGGAAAGTTTGATATCCAACCACAAAAACCAAGAGAAACATGAAAAGGTAAATAAAAAAGAGAGGGGAAGGAAAAAAAATAAATATTCTTCTTTAACGGCTTCAATAAGATCAAATTACATATATTCCTATATGGAAAATGTTATTTGTAACTCTCAAAATTGTATTCACTATTACAGTAATTAGAAGAATTATACATAGGGAAAGGTTGGGGGTACTAAGTGGTCTAAGATGATACACAAAAAAAAGAAAAAAATGAAAGGAAAGGGGCGAGGAAATAGAAGATGGCACCAAGAAAAACTTAGAGGAATAAGAAAAATAGGATAATCTATACTAAGCAAAGAAGCTTATGGGAAGAATAGGGGAAGAATATTATTATAAGGAGATGAAGAGGATGTTAATAGGTAATACTTAAACCTTACTCTCAGAGGAAACATTTCTGAGGGGGAAGAATAGATAGATCCATTGGGGTAACAAATTATATCTTACACTACAGGGGAAAGCAGAAGGGAAAAAAACAAGGTGGGGAATGAGGCAGATAGTACATAAAGGGAGGGAAAGACAGGGGGGAGGGAATCTAATTGATCCTAAAAAAATAAAAATAGGGGAACAAAAAGGGAGGGGGAGGAAAAGGAAGTAAAATAAGGGTGGGATTTAGGGGGAAGGATTAAAAGCAAACCACTGGTTTAAAAGGAAAGAGAGAAAGATGAAAAGGCAGAATTTGGATAGGACTTCAAAATGTTGGGAAAAACACAGATGACAATCATAACTCTGAATGTAATGGGATGAACTCTCCCATAAAATGGAAGCAAATAGCTTTGTGGATTAGAATCCAAAAGCCTTCCATATGTTGTCTATAAGAAACATACATGAGGCAGATAGACACAGAAAAGGTGCAGGTGAAAGGAGAGAGGAAAATATATTGGGCTTCAACTGAAAAAAAGAAAGCTGGAGTTGCAAACTTGATAACTGATAAAGCCAAAGAAAATAGATCTGTTCAAAAAAGATAGGAAAGGTAATTATATCCTGATAAAAAGCAGTATAGACAATGAGGAAATATCAGTACTTAACATGTATGCACCAAATGATATAGCATTTAAATTTCTAAAGGAGAAATTGGCAGAGCTCAAGGAGGAAATAGATAGTAAAACAATACTAGTAGGAGGCCCGAACCTTCTGCTATCAGATCTAGATAAATAAAACCAAAAATTGAATAAGAAAGAGGTAAGAGAGGTCAATGAAATCCTAGAAAAATTAGAGTTAATAGATATGTGGAGAAAAATAAATAGGGACAAAAAGGAATACACTTTCTTTTCAGCAGCACATGGTACATTCTCAGAGAATGACCATGCACTAGGACATAGAAATATGGCAAACAAATGCAAAAGAGAATAAATAATGAAGGTAAACTTTTCAGATAATAACACAATAAAAATAATAATTACTAAGGGCATATTTAAAGTCAAATCAAAAACTAATTGGAAATTGAATAATATGATTCTCCAAAATCAGTTAATTAAAGAACAAATCATAGAAACAATTAATTATTTCATTGAAGAGAATGACAATGATGAGACATCCTACAAAAACCTGTATGATACAGCCAAAGCAGTACTTAGGGGAAATTTATATCCTTTAGTATATATATATATATATTAACAGATTAGGGAGGTCAGAGGCCAATGAATTGGACATGCAAATCGAAAAGCTTGAAAGTGAACAAATTAAAAATCCCCACATGAAAACTAAATTAGAGATTATAAAAATTAAAGGAGAAATTAATAAAATTGAAAGTAAAAGAACTATTGAATTAATAAATAAGACTAGAAGCTGGTACTTTCAAAAAACAAATAAAATTGAAAAAGTATAGGTCAATCTAATAAAAAAAGGAAAGAAGAAAACCAAATTGACAGTATCAAAGATGAAAAGAGAAAGCTCACCTCCAATGAAGAGGAAATTAAGGCAAACATTAAAACTATTTTGCCCAATTATATGGCAATAAATATAGAAATGTAGGTGATATGGATGAATATTTACAAAAATATAAATTATCTTGATTAACAGTAGAGGAAACTATGAAACACTTTCCAAAAAATTAAAGCTAGATCTAAACAATTGGAAAACCATTGATTGCTCATGGGTAGGATGACCTAACATAATAAAAATGACTATTCTACCCAGATTAATTTACTTATTAATGCCATACATGTTAAACTACCAAGAAACTATTTTATTGAATTAGACAAAATCTATAACAAAGTTCATTTGGAAGAATATAAAAAATATCAAGGGAAATAATGAAAAAAATGGAAGAAGGTGGCCTACCAGTACCATATCTTAAACTGTACTATAAATCAGTGATCATCAAAACAATATGGTACTGGCTAAGAGACAGAAGGGAGGATCAGTGGAATACACTTAGGGAACTTGACTTCAGCAAGATAGTCTATGATAAACCCAAGGAGCCCAGCTTTTGGAACAAAAATCCACTATTTGACAAAAACTGCTGGGAAAATTGGAAAACAATATGGAAAAGATTAGTTTTAGCTAAACAGCTCACACCCTACACAAAGATAAATTCAGAATGGGTGAATGACTTGAATATAAAAAAAAAACGAAACTATAAGTAAATTAGGTGAACACAAAATAGTATACTTGTCAGATCTTTGGGAAGGGAAAGATTTTAAAACCAAGCAAGAGTTAGAAAAATTAAAAAATGTAAAATAAATACGTTTGATTACATTAAATTAAAAAGGTTTTGTACAAGCAAAACAAATGCAACCAAAAGTAGAAGGGAGGCAACAAATTGGGAAAAAATCTTTATAACAAAAAACTCTGACAAAGGTCCATTTACTCAAATTTATAAGGAGCTAAATTAATTGTACAAAATAATCAAGCCATTCCCCAATTAATAAATGGGCAAGGCACATGAATAGGCAATTTTCAGACAAAGGTATCAAAACTATCAATAACACATGAGAAAGTATTCTAAATCTCTTATAATTAGAGAAATGCAAATGAAAACAACTCTGAGGTACCACCTCACACCTAGCAGATTAGCTAACATGACAGCAAAGGGAAGTACTGAATGTTGGAGGGGATGTGGCAAAATTGGGAGATTAATGCATTTCTGATGCAGTTGTGAATTGATCCAACCATTCTGGATGGTAATGTGTAACTATGCCCAAAGGGCGCTAAAAGACTCTCTGCCTTTTGATCCAACCATAGCACTGCTTTGTTTATACCCCAAAGAGATAATAAGGAAAAAGACTTGTACAAAAATATTTATAGCCACCCTCTTTGTGGTTGCAAAAATTGGAAAATGAGGGAATGTCCTTTGATTGGGGAATGGCTGAAAAGATTGTGGTATCTACTGGTGATAGAATACTATTTTGCTCAAAGGAGTAATGAAATGGAGGAATTCCATGTGAACTGGAATGACCTCCAGGAACTGATGCACAGTGAAAGTAGCAGATCCAGGAGAACATTGTACACAGAAGCTGATACACTGTGGTACAATCAAACATAATGGATTTCTCTTCTAGCAGCAATGCAAGGATCCCGAGCAATGCTGAGGGACTTATGAGAAGGAAAACTAGCCACATTTGGAGGAAGAACTGTGGGAGTAGAAACACAGAGGAAAAGCAACTGATTGAACACATGGGCTAATGGAGATATTATTGTTGACATAGACACTAAATGATAATGCATTGGCTATGGGGGTTCAGGGGGTTTGGGGGAAAAGGAAAGAACATGAAACATGTAACTATGGGAAAATATTCAAAATAAAACATTTAAATAAAAAATAAATATAAATGTACTCTATTCTTGGTACTGAAAAATATATATATACACACAAACTACAATCTAATAAAATATAAGATCACTTTGTGCAGGGAGTGGGGTGGGAGGATGTACCAAGACATCAAGATATAAAGAAAGGCTTCTTGTAGTTAGGACATCTGAGCTTTGGGACAATTAGATGGCATGGTGGCTAGAGTGTAAGACCTAGAGGCAAGAAAACCTGAGTTCAAATATGGCCTTAGACCCTCACTAGCTATGTCACCCTGGGTAAGTCACTTAACACTGTTTGCCTTAATTTCCTTATGTGTAAAATGAGCTAGAGAAAGAAATGGAAAACCTCTTCAGTATCTTTGCCAAGAAAATTCTAAATAGGGTCATAAAGATTCAGACTTGACTGAAACAACTAAACAACAACAACAATAAAACTGAGCTTTGAAGTTGACTAGGAATATAAAAGGCAAAGGTGGGGGAAGGACTGACTCACTGTCTAGGTAAAAGTGGAGACTGGTAAACCAATTTCTTACATTATTTTATAGTTGAAGTATCCTTTACTGCCCTTATTTTCACTAATATGCCAGAATTCTTCAAATGAAGCAGAAGAAGGGGAAACAATATTATACAGAAATAGGTAAATCTTAATCTTTTGGTTGAAAGGAGGGAGATAAGCTTGTTGAGGTGATGAGGAGGAGGAATGAAAGGGATGGCTGAGTGTAGGGAGGGGTTGAATGAGATGGTATATTGGATGGCAAGGCAATGAATGGGAGTATACAGGAGGATAGCTCGAACAGGTTTGACACAGAGGCTAGAGACAGAGGATATTGGGGCAGATAGGATGAACCCTTCAAGGTGAAGAAAGGTATCTCTATTGATACAAAGAAGTTGGGCCAGTCAGAAATTTTTTGAATCTGCCTTGAGGGCTTCTCTTGTTAGTTTCTAAAGTCCCTTGAGAGAGGACTCGAGAGGACTCCTCCCTGCCAGTGAAACTTATGACAGGAGGAAGTCTTGGGTAAGGACTTCCTACCAAGATGGATGCCCGCAGTTCCCTCAAGAAATAAAAGAAAATAATTCCTTCCCTCTTAAACCCTTGCCTTAATTTTCAATACAATGATTCACCAGAGGCTTTGAGTAGGTAATAAAGGGAGTTTATTAATATCAGGGTTAATCAGAAGGAGAGAAGGGTTTAGGGTTTTGTAACAGCTGCTAGGGAGAAAACTGAAGCTGGGGAAGGGTCAGGAGAGGGTTAGACTGAGAGAGAGCCTGCTCTCCCAGTCAGGAAGATTTGGCTGCCTTAAAGTAAAGTATTTACTAGCTCAATAAAATAAGGGATAACTTGATTTAAGGATGTCCTACTTGCCTACAGAAAACTAAAACCCACCATGTCTAATCATCAAAACCAAATCCACCCTTCCTCCCAGAGCCCAAAGGGACATTCAGGGAAAATAACAGGGGTATAATATGGAGAGGTCAGGGAGAGGTCCAGAGAAATCAGCTAGGTTCAAATTGCCCAGAGACAAAAGCACAGGCCAAAGTAAAGCCGAAAGCCAAAAGCAGAGCCTCAGTTGGAACTTCAGCTCTCTTCAAGCCTCAGGTTTCAACTGACTTTTTGTGAAGATTCTAAGACTTAACTGCCAGGGCTGTTTACAGTTGACTCTTGCAAGAGAGAAAGCTTCTGTTGCATCCTTGCATTACAACAAATAGAAGGCAACATTTTGCTCTGATATAAATGTGGGAAGGGCTACTCAACAAGCTCTTGCTAACACATATTATAGGTACACATAGTCACTGAGAAAAATGAAAGGGCCTCATTTTTCTATTTTAATGAACTACATACAAAGTTTAACACAGGTCCTGGCATATAGCATTTAACTAAATTTTTAAAAACTTATTATTTTTCTTACACATTGATACAATTTTTAATATTTGCTTTCTGACATTTTGTAATACATATTGTTTCCTTCTCTCCCAATTCTCCCTTCTTTCCATCAAGGTAGATAATATGATACAGGTTGTAAATATATTATAAAATACATATTTCCTTTTTCATTATGCTGTGAAACAAGACTTATATTGCTCTCACTAGAGAAAAATTCATGGAGGATATAAAATGAAAAGTAGCATGTTTCAATATGCATTTGATCCCCTTTATTTCTGTGGTGGGTGAATAATAGTCCTTTTTTATGTTGAGTTGTTTTGGATCTTTCCCTTATTGCTAATAATAAGGTCATTCACAGTTGACCATCATACAATATTGTTTTTACTGTGTACAATATTCTTCTTGTTCTGCTCATTTCAACTTGCATTATTTCATATGTCTTTCCCATCTTTTGTGATCATCTTGTTTGTCATTTCTTATGGCAAAGTAATATTCCATTAAAAGCATATGCCACACAACTTGTTCAGCCATTCCCCAATTGATGGACATCCATTCAGTTTCCAGTTCTTTACCAACACAAAAAGAGCTGCTATAAATATTTTTGCACAAATAGACCCTCTCTTTACTCTCTTTGGGATACATAAATAACAGTGGTATTTCTGGTTCATGTATACATGGTTTGATTTCCCTTTGGGCATGGTTCCAGATTGCTCTCCAAAATTGTTGTGTCAATTCACTGCCCCACAACAATTTATTAATGTTTCGATTTTTAACATTGACTCCAATATTTGTCATTTTCTTTTTTGTCAGATTACCCAGTCAGGTGGATGTTAAGTGATACATCAGAGTTGGTTTATTTGAACTTCTCTAATTAATAGTGATTTAGAGCTTTTTGCATATGACTGAGGTTAGTTTTAAGTTCTTTCTCTGAGAAATACCAAAAATCTTTGATGATTTATCAGAGAGTGTTTTCTATTTTTACAAATTTGATGCAATGCCTTATGAATTTAAGAAATGAGGTCATCAGACACACTTGCTATAAAAATTTTTCTTCTTCGTGGTTTGCCTTTTAGTCTTGGTTAAATTGATTTGTTTATGAAAACTGTTTTTAATGTAATGTAGTCAAATTTACCTGTTTTAAATCTCACAGTGATTTCTATGTCTTGTTTTGTCCTAGATTCTTCTGTTACCTATCAATTTCATAGACATACTATTTTGTGCTCTACTATTTTGCTTATGACATCACATTTTATTTCTAAATCCTATACCTATTTTGACTTTACTTTGATATATGGCATGAAACTTAGGTCTATACCTAAATTCTGAGGTATTATGTAGTTCTCATTTTTTCTTGGCAAGTAGACTCCCAGGAATTTTATATTTTCTGAAATTAGTTTAAGTGGTATTTTTTCTTTCTTTATCTTAATATTGGTCTTTGTTGGTTGTATAAAGAAATGTTGATGATTTGTGTGAGTCGTTACATATTTTCATAATTTTTTGTTAATTTTCTAGGATTCTCCAGTATACCATCATATCATCTCTAAAGGTGTAGCTTTATTTACTCCTATTCTAATCATTTCAATTTCTTCTTCTTCTCTTATAACTATAGTTTTTGTTTCTAGTACAATGTTGAATAGTAGTGGTGATAATAGTCATCTTTATTTCACATCTGATTTTAATAAGGAAGGAGGCGAGCTTATTCCAATTTTAGATAATGTTTACTGATGGTTTTAGATAGATGCTATTGGCATTTTGAGAAATCTTCTACTTATCTCGATTATGTATTATGCACAATATTTTGTGAAAGATTTTTCTGCATGTGTTGAAATAATCATTTTATTATTGATGTCTGAAGGTTTCATTAATAGTGATCCATTGCTGAATTCTAGGTATGTAACTCACCTGCTCATAGTATACTTGTGATATATTACTGTAATATCCTTGCTACTATTTTGTTTTAGGTTTTTGTGTCAATATTAATTACAAGTATTAGCTAATGGTTTTCTTTCTCTATTTTTGTTCTTCCTGTTTTAGGTATCAAAACCATATTTGTGTCATAAAAATAATTTTGTTCCATTCTGTCCTCAACTATTTTTCCAAATAGTTTTGGAAATATTTGCTCCTTAAATGTTTGGTAGAATTCACTTGTGAATGCATCTGTACATTTGGCTTTTTTCTTAGGGAATGCATCAATGACTTGTTCAATGTTTTATATGGAATTCTTTAAATATTCTATTGCCTTTTCCATTAATTTGGAAAATTTATATTTCTTTAAATATTCATCTATTGAGGGTAAAAGAAGTATACTCAGTGGGGTACAGAATTCTTTCTTACCCTACTCAATGGAGTATAGAATTCTATCTTACCCCACCGAGAAGTAGAAGAGGAATAAGGGAAGGGAAGAGGGAGGTATTTGGAAGGAAGGGGGGGGAGGAATGATGAAAAGCAAAACACTGGTGAGGAGGAACAAAGAGAAAGGGAATAGAGCAGGATTTAAACACTTTTCATGCAATTAAAACTAGATTTAAGTAATTAGAAAAACATTAATTGCTCCTGGATAGGACAAGCTAAAATAATAAAAAATGACAATCTTACCAGAATTAATCTACTTATTCAGTGCCATACCTATCAAAATAGCAAGGAACATTTTTTATAGAATTAAAAAAAGTTATAACAAAGTTCATCTTGAAGAACAAAAGTTTAAGAATATCAAAGGAAATAATGAAAAAAAATGTGAAAGATGGGGGCCTATCAGTACCAGATCTTAAACTGTACTATAAACCAGTGGTCTTTAAACAATATGGTACTGGCTAAGAGAAAGAAGAGTGGATCATTGGAATAGATTAGAGGTAAATCACCTCAATAAGTGAGTGTTTGATTAATCCAAAGATCTCACCTTTTGGGACAAGAACTCACTATTTGACAGAAACTGCTGGGAAAATTAGAAAACAGTATGGAAAAAAAACTAAGTTTAGATCAACATCTTACACCCTATACTAAGATAAATTTGAAATGGGTAAGTGATTTAAATATGAAGAGTGAAATTATAAAAAATTAGGTGAACATTCCATATTATTTATAGTTGGACTAGTTATCATTTTGTGTCTTCATCCCCAGTAATATCCCCATCAGCCCATGTGTTCAATCAGTTGTTTTTCTTCTGTGTTTCTACTCCCACATTTCTTCCTCTGAATGTAGTTAGTTTTCTTTTTCATAAGTTGCTCAACATTGCTCTGGATCCTTGCATTGCTGTTAGTAGAGAAATCCATTATGTTTGATTGTACCACAGTGTATCAATCTCTGTGTACAATGTTCTCTTGGTTCTGCTTTTTTCACTCTGCATCAATTCCTGGAGGTTGTACCAGTTCACATGGAATTCCTCCAGTTCATTATTCCTTTGAGCATAATAGTATTCCATCACCAGTAGATACCACAATTTGTTCAGCCATTCCCCAATCAAAGGACATTCCGTCATTTTCCAGTATTTTGCCACCTCAAAGAGCAAAGCTATAAATATTTTTGTACAAGTCTTTTTCCTTATTATCTCTTTGGGGTATAAACCAAGCAGTGCTATGGTTGGATCAAAAGGCAGATAGTTTTTTAAAGCCCTTGGGCATAGTTCCAAATTGCTATCCAGATTAGTTGGATCAATTCACAACTCCACCAGCAATGCATTAATATCCCAATTTTGCCACAACCCCTCCAACATTCATTAGTCTCCCCTGCTATCATTTTAGACAATCTGCTAGGTGTGAGGTGGTACCTCAGAGTTGTTTTCATTTGCATTTCTCTAATTATATGGGATTCAGAACACTTTTTCATGTATTTATTGATAGTTTTGATTTCTTCATCTGAAAATTGCCTATTCATGTCCCTTTGCCCATTTATAAGTTGAGGAATGGCTTGATTATTTTGTACAATTCATTTAGCTTCTCATATATTTGAGTAATTAGACCTTTGTCCGAGTTTTTTGTTATAAAGATTTTTTTTTCTGATTTGTTGCTTCCCTTCTAATTTTGGTAGCATGGGTTTTGTTTGTACAAAAACTTTTTAGTTCAATGTAATCAAAATGAGTTATTTTACATTTGTCAATTTTTTTATCTTGCTTCATTTTAAAAGCTTTCCTTTTGGGGGCAGCTGGGTAGCTCAGTGGATTGAGAGCCAGGCCTAGAGATGGGAGGTCCTGGGTTCAAATCTGGCCTCAGACACTTCCCAGCTGTGTGACCCTGGGCAAGTCACTTGACCCCCATTGCCCACCCTTAGTATTCTTCCACCAAGGAGCCAATACATAGAAGTTAAGGGTTCAATAAAAAAAATAGTTTTCCTTTCCCAGAGATCTGACAAGTATACTATTCTGTGCTCACCTAATTTACTTATAGTTTCCTTCTTTATATTCAAGTATTTCACCTATTCTGAATTTATGTTGATATAAGGTGTGAGATGTTGATCTAGATTCAATCTCTTCCATATTCTTATTTTTTTTCAGGTATGATTTATCTATTTTTGAGAATGGAAGGATGATGTCTCCTGCTAATAAGGTTTTGCTATCTATTTCCTCTTATAAGTTTTGTAATTTCTTCTTTAAAAAATTGGATTCTTTGTCATATTTTGGTGCATATATGTTTAATATTAACATTGCTTCATCTTCTATGATTCTTTTTGTTAATATATGATTTCTTTGTATATTGCTGTTATTTAATCAACTTTCAAATTTTGCTTTGTCTCTGATCATAACTGTCACCTCTGTTTTTCTTAACTTTAACTAAAGCATAGTAGATTGTATTCTAGTCCTTTAACATTACTCTGTGTGTCTATGTGTGTCTTCCTCCTTTAACTGAATTTTTATAGATAGTATATCAAGGGAATCTGGCTTTTAATTCACTTTAGTGTCCTCTTCGATTTTGTGGATGAGTTAATCCCATTTAAATTTTTGGATATGATTACTGTGTTTTTTCCCCTGTATTCTGTTTTTTTCCTATTTATGCTTCTCTTTCTCTTATTTCAGGCTTTCCCTTTAAACAAATATTTTTTTTTCTTTTTAATTGCATCTATGAGTTCCTCCTACCTTTTGTCTGTCCCCCATTTTTCCTCACTTTTCCTCTTTCTTGCCTATTGAGTAAGAAAGATTTCTATACCTAACTGAGTATGGATGCTATTCCCTCTTTGTGTCAGTTATAATAAAAGTAAGGTTCAAGTCTTCATTGCTCCAATCCTCTGCATCTTCCTTTCTCATTTGTTGATTGTATATGCTTTCTGATATGAGATAATTTCCCCCAATTTTCTCTCTTTTTCTCTTTTCCCACTGTATTCCTTTTTCTTTCCTTTTTTTTAATATTATCCCTTCATATTCAACTTACTCCTTGCTTTATGTCAATATATGATTCTATTCATTGCCCTAATTGTGATTAAGTTCTTATGTTCAGTTCCTTAAGTATTCTAAGTGCCCTTTTAATCTTTTATTTTTCAAGTATAGGTATCATAAGCATCTTAACTATCATCTTTTTACTAGTATTATAATATGTTTAACCCCACTCTTTCCCTTTATCAACTTAATTATATGAAGCACTTTAGGTATCTCTTGAATCATAGAAATCTTGATGTAAGTTTGTTATTATTTTACCATAAAGGATTATAATTAGTTTAGCCACACTGATTCCTCTGAGTTTTTGTTTGTTTATTATACTTTTTAATCTTTTCTCAAGTTTTAGTGGATGCTCTATTTCATTAAATATCCATCTTTTCTATTGGAGTATTATGCTCAGTTTCACTGGGTAGGTGATTTTTGGTATAGGCCTCAAATTTTTGCTTTGTAAAAAATACATTCCATACCTTTTGATCCTTTAATATAGAAGATACTATGTCCTAAAATGCTCTTAGTATTTTTCCCTGGCTTGGAATTCTGGAATTTGGATGATAGTCCTTGAGGATTGGAATTTGGGATTTCTTTCAGGAGATGATTTATGGAGTCCTTAAATTTATATTTTCCCTTCTTTTCAAGAATAACAGGATGATCTCCTCTAACAATTCCTTTTAGAATGTTGTCCAGTTTAAATTTTTCATTGTGGCTTTCAGGCAATCCAATGAATCTTTGATTCTCTCCCTTGGATTTATTTTCAAGGTCAGCTATTTTATTTGCATTCCTTTGAATTTATTTATTCTACTGTCTTTTGAAGGTATTAGTTTCTATTTAGCCAATGCTAATTTTTAGGCAGCCATTTTATTCTTAGAAATTTTGTATTTCCTTCAGAGGAAATTATTTTCCAGTTAGGAATTTTGCACTTCCTTTTTTTAGGGAATTGTTTCCTTCAGCAAGTTTTAATTTTTAACTATTAATTTTTTCTATCATTTACTTTTTAACTTTTCTTCTAAGTTTCTTATTTGTTTTTAATCCATTTTTGGAACTCTTCTAGGAGTTAATTTTGGGCTTGATATCCTTTCACATTTTCCTTTGAGTTATCACATGTTTTCATTTTGTGTGTGTGTGTGTGTACTGCTGTCCTATTCTGAGCTTCCGATTTGGTCATGTTGGTTGCTGAAATGTTTTTTTTTTTTACAGCATCTGGCTTTTTCTTTGTCTTTTACTTATTTTAATATTATTTTTCCCTTGATGTTCTCAACATAGTGAAGCTTATTTCTGCTATTGGGATGGATGAAGTACTGTTCTAAACTTTTCCTGGTTTGGCTCAGATATCTAGGCCTAGGATTGGGCACTCATTAGAGGTGGCCTGGTTGTCTTGCTGTCTGGAGAGAGTTTTACAGCTTTTTAATTCATATGCCATTTTCCCTGTGTTGCGTTGGGTTCTGCCCAATCCTGCTGAGGTGGACCTTGTTGGATTGAGTTCCTCCCACTGTTTTTTCTGCTGGGTCATGCCTAGCATCTGTTAAGGTTAGACTTTGTGGGGCTACTTTCCTCCCACAGCTACCTCTTCTGCATTGTATTAGAATCTAGTCTTATCCTGCTGATATTGGAACAAATCTTCTGGGTTCTTTCCCTTGGCTCCTGTGCTATACTAATTATGAGTTCCACTGAGGCTTTGTTAGTATTCTCTCCTCAAAATGCAGAGAGATAAATCTTCTTTGCTCTCTCTCCACATTGCTCCAGCCTGAGGCAAAGCACTGCTTTACCACTTCTCCTTTGGGTTCTGATACTCTAGGTTTTATTATGAGCCACTTATACTCTCTTGTTTGGAGAATGGTTGGTAAGCTGTGAGTGTTTCTTAATCCACCACTTTAACAATCAGAAATTAGACAAAGTCACAAGGTAGATATTTAATAAATATTTATTGAATAAATGAATGAATTTCCAAATGCCAGCATCTCAAGCTAGAAGGGCTTTACTCAGACTTCAAACCAATCCCAGACGAGGATACATAAGTTGCCATATGAACATTTAGAAAAATTCTCTTAAAATCCCTGTAGCTTCGCATCCTGCAATGGCATAGTCATTCATTAAACTCATACGATATTGCATGAACTGCATTTTATTAGATGATGCAGATGCATTTTCCTACAAATTCAACCTGTCTGGTAAAGTATGTTATTACACTTGAGTTTCGGACCTTTCTATACCATGAGCTAATACCATTCTTCCAAGATGAGATCCAAAGCGTTGTTTTGCTGAAGGTATTCTCTATCCACCTATACCAATTATATAGTTATTGTTTTATTACCTAAAAGTAAAATCATATACAAAAATGAATATAATGATTCTACTTCCAGACAAACTATCTTGAGTTCTACATGCTATCTCTTTGCAGCAATACTAACACAGACAGTGCTCAATGTTTTAGAATATGTACTGTTCTATCCCTTTCATTTGTTCCAGCTATTTTTAGCTTTGAAAGGCATTAAACTGGAATATTATCTTCCCTTTTTCTTTTGCCTTCTGTATTAGGGTGAGTAATCCACTAATCGATCCTCTGATCATGGAAAGAGAAGTTTAAACTTAAACTGTCAAAGAATTAATGTGGCATATGAAAAAGAGTAATGAATTTAGAATCAGGTCTCTTGGGTTGAAATTCCATTTCTGCAGTGTGTTGTTGTATAAAACTTTCCATTTTGGACCTCAGTTTCCTCATGTTTTTAAACTGAGAACACTGAGTAAGATTATGTATTCTAGATATAAACTAAGAGCCAAATATCATAAAATATTTTTGATAAATTTTATTAATTTTAAATTTAATTTTAAAAAAATTTCCATGGATATGTGATTCATGTTGTCTCCATCTTTTCTTCCCTCCCCCCTCTTGAGGCTGACAAGCAATTCCATTAGGTTAAAAATATATTATCACTAAAAACCTATTTCCATATAATCTGATATTGATAAATCTAAATTATGTAACTGATGATAAAAACTGATTGTACAATCAATCACCTAATTACAATTCAGAGCATATATTGTAATGCAAAGAAATACAAAACATTTAAAATTCTCATTTTTGTGAAAATTCACCTCTAATATTCCCTTTCTAGGTTTGTGATTTCTAAGGCTTGGAATCCCAGAATCTCAAGGCTAGTATTATCTTCAATTGCCATTATAATTCAATCCCAAGAGGATAAAAAAAATTGTATTTACAACATACAAATTGGTGACCAGCCTTTGTTTGAAGACTTTCAGTTAGAAAGAATCCGCTTTAGATTGAATTGTTTTAATTGGTCAGAAAATATTTCCTTACACTAAGCTTAAATTTGTCTCTTTACAACTTCCTTCCATCATTGTTACTTCTTCCTTCTGTGAAGATTAAAATTAATATGCAAGAACTAAGCATTATATTTTTAAAGTTTATTAATAACAACTAAAGTAAAAAAGCTAACTAAAAAGGTGCTGACCCAGTCTGGTTGGGAGAGAGAGAAGAGAGAGGCGGGGTCTCAGAACTTATACAAGTGTGACCATGCAAAGTGGTGAAGAGATTAAAAGGAATTTTGGGAAATACTAAGGGACTTCTGGGGGATGAAGTCCAAGGGTTCAAAATCACCATTTATGCACTTATGAAATCAAAAAAATTAAATCTAATTCCTCTCTTGTGTGATAACATTAGAAAGGCTTGGAGTCAACTACTATGCTTTCATTCAGATATATATATATATATATATGTATATATATATAGATATAGATATAGATATATAGATATATAGATATAGATATAGGTATAGATATAGATATAGATATATCAGCAGTCTAATGCTGATCATATCAATCTCTTGTTATAAATAACCTGTCATGACTTTCAGGGGCTTATAGGAGAATATCTAAATTGTAGAGTTGCTCTCAAGTTCCTTAACAGGCCATTCCTAACATTCCTTTCTAGTCTTTTCTGATCTATATGTCCTGTTCATTTGGGCAACTAGATGGAACAGTAGGTGGTGTAAAAGGCTTTGAGTTAGCAAGACTCATCTTGATTTTAAATCTAGCCTCAGACTCTTAACTGTGTGATTGTGGGCAAATCACCCTGTTTACTTCAGTTTTCCTCATCTGTAAAATGAGCAATAGAATAGATGATAAGGTATAAGAGGAAAAGGCAAGTCATTTCAGGACCTTTGCCAAGAAAACCCTAAATGGGGTCACAAGAAGGAGGACATGACTGAAAATGACTAAACAACAACAACACTCCCCTCCAATCCAGCAAAGCCTATATCCTTACTATCTCAGTGTCCAAACTCATTCTTCTAAGCTTCACACTTATCCCACTCCAGCCTAAAAATAGATATATATCATTTATCCTGATTCTTTCATTTTCACATGCATTGTCTCATTAAACATACTACTTTGTATAGGAAAACTTCTTTAATTACTAACATAATAGCGACTACTAATTGTTCATTTATCCTATTATTCTCTTTGAAACATTTTGAGAAATAAATATTTCAAATTCAAAACTACACTATGTCTGGATTTAGTCTTCCTAATTAAACCGAGGCATCTTTGATTTCAAAGGTTGAGTCTCTTTCTCACTAGGTGTAAAAACAATGGATCAATTATATAGGTCCAGAGTCAATAGCTCAGTCAATAATAATGTCTGAAATGTCTACAATGTGCCAAACATTATGCCAAATAAAAAGTTGTCAGTATTAAAAACTCTAATTTAACCAGAAGATAAATTATAGCATGATTTCTCTCTTAGAATGCTGGAACATCAGAACTAGACATAATTTAGAGATACATTAATTAACACAAGAAAAAAAAACTCAAGATCTAAAATAAGAAAGAAACTTGTAACTCCAAAGCAATGGTTGAGGAAAGAGCAGCATAGATTTCACACAAAGTTTGCTAAGGTGAAGACTGAATTAAAATGGATTATCATATATAAATTCATATGATTAAAGCAGAGACTAGAATAATATCCACATCAATCAATCAACATTTTTAAAGTATTGTTTGTAGAAAATTATAATGAATGTTGGGGAAGATACATAACCTTTCTTCTCATGTAATCTATGGTCAAGTATAGAAATAATATCATAGGATCATAGACTTGTAACTGGAAGGCATATCAAAGAGTGTGTAATCCATTGTACAAGTTGTACAATGTATAATTGTACGAATGAAAGAACTGAGATGCAACATGGTTAGATGTGTTTTCCAAAATGATATAAGTAGTGTGAAGAGGGGATTAACTCTACCCTGCCCATTTTTGGATTTAATCACAAGAAGTGTAAACACCCCACTTGTTCTTGAGTGGGAGAGGTCTGTTACCCACGTATGCAATGGTGGATGATGAATCATAATCTACTAACTTCCCCCTGGGCAGGCCTAAGCAAAGCTTTAGCTGTAATTGGTACATGTAAAGTGGGAGGAAGGCACAGGAAGTGACAAAAGGAATGGTATTTATAAATGGCAAGAACTTCCTCTAAGGAACTCTTTGGCCTTGAACTGGACCCTGGAGGAGCTCTGGCAGAGGACCTTGGACTGTTTTCTATTTCTCCTTAGAACTACCACATGGGCAAGTGAAAAAAAATATTCCTTCCTGGATTTTCTGAAGGGACTATCTTCAGGGGAGACCCCTCCTCTTGGGAAAGGCTTTGTGGCTGAAGCCCTTGTTTTATTCATCACCAGGCCCTCAGCTCAAGGCTGAGGCCCCTCTGGCTGGGACTAATTAGCCCTGCCTTGGTTGAACCATGGGCCTGAGCAAAATACTTAGTGTCTGAATTTAGATATCTTACCCTATCCTCTCTCTGATTCTGTTACTTTCATTGTCTCCTTTTGTAAATTAGTTACCATAAAAATCATTTGGAATTGAGAAATTAAATTCCTGGTGATCATACTCTTAAATAATTTAGTCCAACCTTTTATTTTTACCCCTTACAATTTCTGGCCCTTACATTTGTAAGCTTGATGGTTGGGATTTGAACCCAAGTAGTCCAAACTGTCCTATTTCTATTGTACTTGCAAACACTAACATCCAAAATAAAAAAAAATAGTATAAGATGAATTCATTAAAACAGGATAAAGTAAACTGCAGGATGATATATGAAGGGGGCAGTTGTTACTCTTTGGAATAATGAAGAAAAACTGAAGACAGCACTTTAAATTTCAAATTTAAAATAGAGGTGGGTTTTTTTTTGTTTTATAAGATACTGCAGTTTATTAGCAAGGATTCTACTTCATCCCCCACCTCCTTTATTTGACAATGTGATCACATTTAGGTAGATAACTTGTAGTATGGAAACTATAACTTTCAGCATTAGAGAGTTTCCTAGCTCACTGCTAGTAATTTGGCCATGATTACATAGGTTTTGGATGTAAGAAGGAAGTCCTGAACACATGATTTCTAGAAAATAGGTTTAGTTCCCAAGAATCTGTAATGCTCTTGACTTCTTCTTGTTTATACTTTCTTAATTAAGCTTGGGAAATTGGAAAAAAAATAAATGTCAAAGAAAGCTATATCTAAGCAAGAGTTCCTAATCTATTGCTACAGCACAGAATCTGTTGTCAGTCTGTGGAAATCTACCATAATATTCTTTGAATAATGTATTGTAAATGTTACTTGATCATAATTGAAAGAATCACTAAATTTCAGTTATAAATTAGTGAAAATAAAGATGTAAGTTTTTTTTCTCTTTCTCATCCAAGTTCATCTATATCTTGAGTTTATGGACCCCAGGATCAGAATCTGTGAACCAAAATGAATACCTGCATTGAAATGTAGTCATTCTGCATGGCAACAGATTAGAACAAGGAGGAATGGATGGAAAAGGAATATGTAATATTTTTGAAAGAAAAAAACCAAAGATTTATAATTATTGAAAAGTAGTAAGGGTTACCTCAATAAATAGTGACTTACATTCATGGGAAACTTGGATGACTATTTGTCAGGGATGAGGAAGAGGATTCCTATCCTGTGATTAATTAGATATGTGAATACTAGTTTCCCTTTCTGAGACATAGTTTCTTCCTCCATAAAGGAAAAAAATATTAGTGTTGTATTTTGTCAAAGGCTTTTCCTGCAACTATTGAGCTAATAATGTTATTTCAATTAGTTTGATTACTTTATATGGTCAATTTTTTGATGGTTTTCCTAATATTAAACCAGCCTTTCATTCTTGGTATAACTCCCATCTGGTCATAATGAATAATCCTTGTGATATACCACTGTAGTCTCTTTGCTAGTATTTTATTTAAAATTTTGCATCAATGCACATTAAAGAAATTGGTCTGTTATTTTCTTTCTCTGCTTTTGGTCTTTCTGGCTTAGCTATTAGACAGTATTTATGTCATTAAAATAATTTGATAGAACTCCTTTGCTCATTTTGTCAAACAATTTGTTTAGTATTAGGATTAATTGTTCTCTAAATGTTAGATAGAATTCATTTGTGAGTTCATCTGGCCATGCAGAATTCTTCTTGGGGAGTTCATGGATGCCTTGCTCAATTTATTTTTCTGAAAAACTATTATTTAAGCATTTTATTTCCTCTTTTTGTTAATCTAGGCAATTTATATTTTTTGTAAACATTCATCCATTTCACCTATATTACCAGATTTATTGTCATATAATTGGACAAAATAACTCCTAATAATTGCTTTAATTTTCTTTTCATTAGTGCTAAAAACACCCTTTTCATTTTTGATATTAGTAACTTGATTCTCTCATTTCTTTTTTTAAATCAAATTAATCAAACTCTATCTTATTTGGTTGTTTTTTTATTTAATAAAACCATCTCAAAGTCTTATTTTAGGTCAATAAAATTTTACTTCCAACTTTAATAATTTCTTCTTTAATTTTTAGGATGTCAAATTTAGTCTTTAATTGTGGATTTTTAATTTGCTCTTTTTTATAGTTTATTACTTGCATGCCAAATTCACTTGATTTTTTCTCTGTTTTATTGATATAAGTATTCAGGGTTATAAAATTTTCCCTGAGTACTCCTTTGGCTGTATCCCATAAATTTTGATATATTGTTTTCTCAAGGAGTGGGCCTAAGGTGCTTTTTCGTTGGTATAGCCTAGGTCCTGGGATACCAAATTTGGAGTATGCCCAGGTTCAGAATTTGGTATAGTAAGTGAAGAGGGTGGTCAGTTAGCACTCCTCTGTGTGTAGTTTTGTTTCTCATCCCCCCTTATTCCATGAAAATAAACTCTCTCTGCTTAATTTTCAAATTGTGTTAATCAGGAGAGCGCCTTCACTCTATCTTGCCTTTGGGGGGGCGGATTACCATCATTTTGAGGCACTTTTTAAAGATTGGTTTGGAAGGTTTGTCAGAGCAGTTTCAGCTTTTAATGTTAGTAAATTGCCACCTTGGTTCCAACAGTGTGGTATAATGGATAGAGAGCTGGTTTCAGAATCAGCAGGTTTTAGTCCCATACACAGACACTTGGTGATGGTGGACAAATCATTTATTCTCTCAGTGTCACAAGAAACTCTTTAAGTTTAAAAATGAAGGAATAGTTTTAGTTCTTCATTGGTAAAATTAATTTTCTGAATGGAAGTTTCCTGTACTAGTGAAAGAACAGGTCAAGTTAAAACAAACAGAAATATAAAGATATAAGTGAACTAGAATATGTCTGCCTCTTTTAATGTTAATGTTTTATAACTTGATGATTACAATCCTCTTTGAAGCCAAAGCCTAGAAAACTCATACCTTATATGAATTTATGCTGCTATCAAAGATTCTCAGTCTTCATTAAAATTTGTGAATAACATATGCTTTATCTTCCTTTCTCTAACTGATGTTTGTGTGACTTTTTTTTTAATTACAGTTTTCTATAGTTACTTTCACTTTGGAATGGAAAAATACAGATAGTACCTCTTACTTAAGAAAATGTTTCTTCCCTCTCATGCAAAACCCATAATGAGAGGACATAATTTGCCCCTTCTTGAGAGAGACAATGGTCTCTGTCATGATATTGAGTTAATTTAAGAAAATTTTGTTAAATAGCTAAAATTTTATCATATCACATGATGTAGGTCCTAATACAAAACAGAACAGAAAATATTTTGTCTTTGATTGGGTGAAAAAAAATGTTTACGTTGACTAACTCCCAGAGCTATTCAATAAGTCAATATGCATTTGTTAAGAGTCTGCTGTATGCCAGACATGGTGCTAAGCAAAGAAAGTAAAAATATACAACCTGCCCTTAAGGAGGTCACAATATAATGGAGGAAAAAAATATACAAACAAGCTATATACAGGATAAATAGGAAATAACTGAGAATTTTAAAGAAGTAGAAAGGCTTCCAGTGGAATGTAGGATTTTAGCAGGTTAATTTTCTTTCTCAAAAATAGCATAACTATATTTTGAGAGCATTCAGGTGACTACAAAATAAGCAGAATAATTTGTCAGTTCATAAGAGATGGGTACGAACAGGACTTTTACATAGTTCAATGTAAAAAAAAAAGGTTTTGCCATTCATAAATGACTAGCTGGTAAATGTTTAAGCCAGATTTTAATTCTGAAAGTGGAATCTTCCTGAATCCAGCCACAGCCCTCTATTCTTTGTGCCAACTAACTTATTTGCCTTTAACAAATCACCAAACCTCTCTGAATTTCAATTTCCTAGTCTGTAAAATAATGTGGTTTATTAATTTCTTTAGTTTAAACTTTCTTTAGTCACTATCAAATGGGACCCAAATGAAACAACTTACCAACCAAAACAAATAAATTATTAAGTGCTAGAGATTGGGGCAACTAGATGGCACAGTGGATAGAGTCAGGGGTCAGGAAGATTCATTTTCCTGAATTAAAATCTGGCTTTGGATACATACTAGTTGTTTCATCTTGGACAAGTCACCTAACTCTGCATTAGTTCCTTATTTAGAAAATGAGTTGAAGAAGAAAATGAGAAAGCATTCCAATATCTTAGCCAAGAAAACTGAAAGAGGGGTCATGCAGTGTCAGATATAATTGAACTGACTGAACAATGACTAAAACTGAGGGATTATAATTCAAATTCATGTGATTCCTGACTCAAAGTCTAACATTTTCCCTACTATCCCATGTTGTTTTCTGTAGACCTAATTAATATTGCTGTTTTATTTTGCTGAGACCTTCATAAGTGCAAACTTTAGTTTTGTTGGTAAAATATATTTTATCTTTCAGAAGAAATAATTGGAGAGTTGCCAGAATTTATCTGTGGACTGCTCTGTAAAATGCATTTTAAGTGTAGAATTGAAACAACAAACAAAGGTAGGGAACAAGCACATTGAATAAGTTTTTAAAAAGTAAGGCAATATAATATGCATTTATTTCAAAATGTGTAGGCTGTTTATATTTAACTAGGCAGGCTGGTGTCAGAAACTGGGCACAGTTCTGCCACTTTTTTCTGTCTCTTGTTCTAACTACCTATGTGACTTTAGGCAAATCACTTCACATTTCTGGACCTTATCTCCTTCATCTGTAAATGAAGGGACTGAAATAAATGAAGCTCAAGGTCTCATAACTGTTAAATTGTATTCTCCATCTCTAACTCACTAGATATTTCAAAATATCACCAGTTTTATTATCGTAGATACTCCCTCCCCTGACATTGATCACAATACACCCACACCTCATTGAATCATCTAATTAGTCAAAAGCAACAGGAAGTGAAATTCATACCTACTTCATGTATTTTTAATCTCTTTTGTATTGTGAATAGCTTTGGCAGTTTGGTGAAGTCTAGTTTAACTCCCGTCTTTTTTAAATTATATTTCCCAAATTTTATGTGGATACCATTTTAAATAATTATTTTCTGACATTTTTCCATCTCTATTCTCTCCTTGCTTCTTTCCTTCTCTTCCTAAGACAGCAGGTGATATGCTATAGATGGTACATATGCTATCATTCAATATATATGTTCATGTTTATCATGTTGAGAAAAGACATATATTGCTTTATACAAAGTGGAAAAAAACTCACAAAGCAGTCTGTATTCAGACTCCTTCAGTTCCTTCTTTGGTGGTAAATAGATTTTTTCATAATCAATCTCTTGGAGTTGTCTTGGATCTTTGAATTACTGATAATAGGTAAGCCATTCACAGTTGAACATTTAATATTATTGCTGTTACAGTCAATGACTTTCTCTTGGTTCTGCTCACTTTACTTTGCATTACTTCATCTAAATCTTTTCAAGTGGCCCCTTCTCAGAACAATATTTGCTACCTATAGTTAGAAATGAAAGGATTGCTATATTTTAATTAGAAGTAAGTGAAAATAAATAGCTAGTTTTTGCCTATTCAAGTTCACTGACCCCTACAAATCTAAGAAATCTTTTGTTTGTGAGGATTTATGAATTTTATGTTAAGAACCCATGGATGGACTAGAACTTTAGTTTGGAATGACTTCTTTCTTCTCTTTTTTTTAAACCATTAACTTCTGTGTATTGGCTTCTAGGTGGGCAATAGGGGTCAAGTGACTTGCCCAGGGCCACACAGCTGGGAAGTGTCTGAGGCCGAATTTGAACCTAGGACCTCCTGTCTCTAGACCTGACTCTCAATCCACTGAGCTACCCAGCTGCCCCATGACTTCTTGATGAAACCAAGCTTGATATTCACTAACCACCTCTGATGAGCCTCTTAGAACTTTACAAATCTCCTTTCTCAGGTGACAGTCTGTTGTCAGGTGTGTAATCCTTTCTGGATACATAATCTCTGACTTCGCTTCTACTCTGTTGACACTACTAGAATGTAAATGTATTAGTTAAAAGTGAAACTGTTAATGCACATTGCTAGGGGAAATATCCTCCATTCATAAATTTCTTATATCAGTAATGATTCTGACACAATGACTAGTTCCAGTTTAAGGAAGACACCCTTTGAGGTACATTCCATATGGAGCAGATTGGTGCTGAAAAGTACATAAAAAATAATTTCATGAAAGGGGAGAGCTATGTCAACTGGAAAAAGAGTATAAAATGTTGATATTATAAATTATTATTGGAATGTCTCAAAAGAGTAGAAAATGAACTTTGGTTTCATAAGAAATGTTAAAACAAAGTTAATGATATATGTATTTATGATATATATATATATTTGATCAGATAATTAGCTTTCACATATATTTGAAGGAATAAGTCATCTTGTGAAGGATATAAGATAAATCATTATTTATAAGTAAACAATTTGAAGAGTTTAAGAACAGAAAAGGATTTTAATTTATTAAAAACCAGAAAAATGCCAGTATAAATAAAATCTGTAAATTTAATTAAAATTATTTAAAGTAAACATTTTTATTTCTACCAAATGATATAGGGGTCCATTCTGAGAAGTTTAGAGCTGTAGATAATTTAATCATCCCTTAATTTGTCCATAGTTGTTTTAAAAATTAGGTTAAAAAATAACTATTTAATAATTAAATATAAATTTTAAAGTACTGTTCATTTCAAAGGAAAAAATGAACTTTCCCCCTCATTTTAAATGAAATTTAAGTTTATAAATGCTGGGAAGAGATGATTTAAGTGATTGAAAGATATAGGAGATAGGAGGCTGAGGCTGAAAACTAAAAAAAAAAAATTAGGAAAAGACTACATCACATAGGTAAAAAAGTAGCTTTCTTGGAGCTGTTTGAAGAGATCAGAATCAGACACAGCCAGCTGGCAAGAAGGCTTTGGCTGCTAGCTCTTGATTAGCTGAATAAAGATAACAGTTCTAGCTATTGCCTTTCAGCCCTACCTAGAGCTTAAAAGAGATGAAGCCTCTCAGAAGTGTTTCTTACACTTTTCTTCCCTCTAGTTTGAGAAGGAAAAGAAGGGGATAGAAAAGCATTACAACTGTTTTCCTATGTAAAAGATAGTTAGGCTAATTTCTTTTGCCCATTAGGTCAACCTGAGATAATTGCTTTGGCTTCTGTTATGATCGAACAACAGCATGTTGGTGAATGAAATATTGACTGTTCTGATCCATAATGTTCACAGATAGCTAACTGATGAACTGTGAAGTTCCTTGACTTAAAGGGAACTGATATCTTAATTAAAAGGTAGTAGTTTTTCATTGCCCTTTTAAGGGTAATTATAAGTTAAAACAACTTGTAAACACTGCATTAACTCATTTTTAAATGAAGAGAGTACTTGCCCAGATGTCAAGCCATGACAACTAACTAATAAGCAGATAGCAGAGAAGTGGGTTCATATGGTACAGATATTCCTGAATCAATTAATGAAATCAAAGCCAGTAGCACAGGGTTATGAATCACCCCCACCACATTGGTTTTCTTTCTTTGTATGGTCTCTTTATTTTATTTTTTCCATGTCAATATGATTTTAATATTCATTTTATGACATTGTACAATCCATGTTCTCTTTCTCTTTCCCTTTTTCCCACATTGAGGTGACAGGTAATATGATATAGTTTATTCATGTTCTATCATATAATACATATATCCATGTTTGTCATGTGAAAAAATATTTTTATTGTTTATACATGAAAAAATATATAGATATACACAGCAAAAAATGGTCTGCTACAATCTGCATTGAGACTCCATTAATTCTTTCTATGGTGGTGGATAACTTTTTCCCTCATGAATCTCTTGGAGTTGTTTGGGGTCCTTGCATTGCTGATAATGGTTAAATAATTCACAGTTTATCATTGTACATTATTGCTATTTCTATGTATGATTTCCTCCTAGTTCTGCTCACTTCACTTTGTATCACTTCATACATCTTTCCATGATTTTTTATAATTGTGTTGTTGGTCATTTTTATGGCATGATGGTATTCCATTATAATCATATACCACAACTTATTTAGTCATTCCAACTGTTGTTATCCCTTCACTTTCCCAATCTTTGTCACCACAAGAAGAGCTGCCATAAATATGTTTGTACAGACCCTTTTCCCCTATCTTTGATCTTTGGAATACAAACTCAATAGTGGTATTGCTGATTCAAAGATTATATATATATTCATATGGACCAAGTGGATAACACAGAAGACTGCGATTTGACCTTGCTTGATCAATCCCTTTCCCTCAGATTCAAAGAATATGATCCATGATCCTTAGACAATGATGAGAATCGCCTAAATAAGCTTTTCGGGTTTAATTATAACAAACTTAGGGAAAGGAACAAAGTTGAAGGAAAGAGGTTTTGGGAAAGATCCCAACTACTGATGATCAGGCTTATCAATCAAAGAGTGATCAGGTTTGAGACTATCTGCTGGAGGGGTTTCTCCTCTCTGTGGCACCCTTGCCAGGCCGGACACCTTTGGCCTTAACCAGATTGATTGAGTTTTGATGTTGTTCTTCCTTCATTTCAAATGATTAAAATATGGCACAACTTTGTCCAGAAGTTCAGGATATTATTACTATTGGAACAGGATGCAGATAACCTAAGTAGGTTCGGTTTGGCTTACCCACTCAACCAACCCAGGACCCTTCTCAGGAATGAGAGAGCTTCTTGTTCAAATTTCTCTCTTTTATAGTCCTGACAGTAACTGCTTTTGCCTTCTGGCTCATGGCATCTGGATTGGTTCTAAATTCTAAAACTGTTGAGTGTTCTCCTGTTCTCCATTTTCCTTAGCAAAATGATATTACATATACCAATGTGAGATGTGGTAGACCCAGAGTATGGGTGGTTATACCCCCTCAAAGATTATAAGAGAAAACAAAGGGTATTCAAAAAGTCTTAAATAGTTTAGGCTACTAAGACTTAAAAAAAAGTTACCTTCCATCTTAGAATAAACACTATGTATTGGTTCCAAGGCAGCAGAGCAGTAAGGACTAGAAAATGGGAGTTAAGTGACTTATCCATGGTCACACATCTAGGGAGTATCTCAGGCCAGAATCAAATTCAGGCCTTTTCAAGTTTAAATCTACACTAAGATTTTGGAAACACATTTAAAAGCAGATAAATAAATCATGAATTGCAAATGTATAAGATTAGCATTATCATAGCTGATATTTATAGAGCACTTTAAAATTTACAAAACATTTTATATTTGTTGTATACTATCACATTTAATCATCACAACAACCTTATTGTGGTTATTAAGTGAGTAGACAGATAAATATTTCTTTTATTTTACAGATGAGGAACATAAGACTGAGAGAAAAGAAATGACTTTATTGTTGTCATTTGTCTAATAGATTCCAGAAGCAGGATCTGAATCTTAGCTCCTCCGTATTCCAATGAATTTTTCACTTTTATTCAATATTCAAAATTTCCTGCTGCCTGAATCACTGTTACACATTGTCTTTTAGGCATTAACAAGGTTAGTTTTTTTTTTTTTAAAAACCCTTAACTTCTGTGTATTGGCTCCTTGGTGGAAGAGTGGTAAGGGTGGGCAATGGGGGTCAAGTGACTTGCCCAGGATCACACAGCTGGGAAGTGTCTGAGGCCAGATTTGAACCCAGGACCTCCTGTCTCTAGGCCTGACTCTCAATCCCCTGAGCTACCCAGCTGTCCCCCAAAGTTAGTTTCTACATTGGCCAAAATTAAGAGTTTTAAATTCAGAAATATTCCCCTTGCATACACCAATAATCTTCCATAATATTTTGAGATAAATACATTTTCTTCACTGAGATAGATAATTCTTGCCATTTGAGAGCAAGCAAAAGGAATTATGATGTGCCTTTCCTGTCACTGAAGCTGGTCATTTCTCAAAATCTTTCAGATTTCAGAAAATTAACAAAAATAAACAATTATTCAGAATGGATAAATAAACAAAGTGCTCCAAAATTATTTTTAAGAATGTGAATTTTTTTGTTATATTATACACCTGTACTTGTGATGTTTTAAAAAACACTTTTATACTTATATGAAAATTCCTTTTTCTTCCACTCAAGACATTTCTCTTTACCTACATAATCATACTAAGTTTTCTGTTTAAATTCAGGCTGATCTGATAGGAAGGTAGAACTTAATAATAATGATAATCTTTCTTGCTTTTATAAATCAGTTTAGAAATATCAGGGTTCTGTGAACTCTGACTCTAAGAGTCTTGGTACCTCTCCATAAGCACAACCAAAATAATAGCAAAGATTTGCAGAGTTAGAATGTTGTACCTCAGGACTACATTCCCCAGAATTCCTTTCCTCTCTCCACCATGTTGCATGCTCACGTTTTGTATAAGTATGGTGTAACCCCTCCCTCACTCTTCTCTTCTCTGGCAGCTCTGCACTCTCCTCTCCTGTGTGTGGAGCCTGGGCAAATTTTTAACGAGACTTTATTTCCCTTTACTTCAAGTTATTATTAATAAACTTTACAAAATATAATACTTGGATT
This sequence comes from Gracilinanus agilis, assembly GCF_016433145.1. Classification (NCBI taxonomy): domain Eukaryota; kingdom Metazoa; phylum Chordata; class Mammalia; order Didelphimorphia; family Didelphidae; genus Gracilinanus; species Gracilinanus agilis. Next base: position 102,455,200 of record NC_058130.1, read on the forward strand.
ATTTAGATATTAATTTTACAGATTCAGGAAGATATTGTCAAGTAATTTGTGATAGAGACATTAGCATCTCAACCCAGCATTTTGTTATATGCCACATTGTAAGACCTCAAGAAGTTTTCAGTGTAACCTAGTGCAGAATACTCTTCCCAGAGATATAAATGACATGCAAAACCCAAACATAGATACACAAGAAACTCAAGTAATCTGATTCCCAAAACCTTTACTGCTCACATATAAAATCCTTTTCAAGTCCTACATTAATTTTTTTTTTTGAGTTTGAGAGCAATTCATATTTTTCTTGGATGCAGCAGTGAAGGTATCACCTGTCTCTTTGCTCTCTTTTGTGTCAGTATGTTCAGATATACTATTCCATTTCAAACCACTGGTCTAGAATTCTTCTAAAGGCTAATTTTGGGAAGTAGGTCACTTGGTCAGAGCTATTTAACAGGAGCCACTGCCCCACTGAACTACAGATTGATTGTCAATCATACATTACAACTATAATAATAGTGTTTTCTAAAACATGCATTAGCATTTCAACAAAAATGTATGTAAGCATGTATTATGTTTAATAGTAAAAGACTTCTCTTACGAATAACAGTTAATTATTATATATTACAATGTTTATAAATCATGTTTCTGTAATATTTTAAAATTTCCCAAGCACTTTTTTAAAGATAAATAGTGAAAGAATTATTTTTTATTTTTATAGATTAAAAAATTGAGGCTCAGAGGTTAATAAATTATCACAATTCATTAACCTAGTGTGCAAAAAAGCCAGAATTCTAATCCAGGTTTTCAAATTCCAAATTCAGGGTTATTTTTGCCTCATATAATTGCCTACCTTTGAGCTTTTTTCTTGATTTTCCTTATATGAAAGTGATCCTCTCTTCTTTAAATCTCTTAGGCCTCTCTCTTTGAACTTATGAACTCATCTTTTTCTAATTTATCATAATCATTTGTATAACTCTCTTATGGGGAGAGATTTTTTAAAAATCTTTATATCCCTAGTACTAAAGATAGTTCCCTGAAAACAGGAAATGCTTAACCAGAACCTAAACTAGGCCATGTTTGTCCCAGGGCAGTATATAAAATAGGGCAGGCATCTCCTCTACAGTGGGTGAGCAGACTACTGGTTTTCCACTTTTCTACCACCAACCTCACCTGGACTTAGGTCACCATGTCCAGGTCCTTATTGCCATGATATCTTACTACCAGACCCATTTTCTCCTATCCCAAATGAGTTTATTTTCGCCTTACGGAAATTTTCACTAACCTAGCTACTAGAATTCCTCATTATTGCACTCTATTTAATAAATATTTGGAGTTTTAAAGTAGGTAGTAGAAGTAGATTGCTCATACTCATCAGTTTGCTTAATAAATCAATAAGGATTTATTAAGTACCTACTGTGTATCAGACATTCTTCTGGGTAATTATCAAAGCCAGGAATCAAGTTCAGTTCCTTTTATTCCTAATCTTGTTATCTGCCCCTCAATATAATTCTGTGAGAAACAATGACTAGAACTTATCCTCCATGTAGAGTTAGGAAAGGATCATTGCACAAAGTGGCTATGTATTTAGAATTAACAGTCACCATTCCTTCTAGAAAAAAAGTGTGGCATTATTCTTTTTAAATATTTTGGGAAAAATATTTTGGGACAACTAGGTAGTAGAATTAATAAAGTACCAGGTCTGGGGTCAGGGGGACCTGGGTTCAAATATGGCCTCAGAAGTTTCCTAGTTGTAAGACCCTAAGCAAGTCACTTAACCCTGACTGTTTATCCTTTCATACTCTTCTGTCTTAGAATTGTAGAAGATAAGATTTTTTAAAAAATATTTCTAGTTAGAGGGAGTGGATCTGGGACTACCCATGCCATCTTTTTATTTTTAAATATTTTTTTTAGAAAAGTTAACATGGTTACATGATTCATGCTCTTACTTTCCTCTTCACCCCCCCCCCCACCTCCCCTCCATAGCTGCTGCACATTTCCCCTGGTTTTAATATGTGTCATTAATCAAAACCCATTTCCAAATTGTTGATAGTTGCATTGGAGTGGTAGTTTCGAGTCTACATCCCCAATCATGTCTGCCTCAACCCATGTCTTCAAGCAGTTGCCCCTCTTCTGTGTTTCCAATCCCACAGTTCTTCCTCTGAATGTGGGTAGCGTTCTTTTCCACAACCCTCAGAAATGTCCTAGGTCACTACATTACTGCCAGTACAGAAGTCCATTACATTCTATGTTACCACAGTGTATAAGTCTCTGTGTACAATGTTCTTCTGGTTCTACTCCTTTCACTCTGCATAAGTTCCTGGAGGTCTCTCCAGTTCACCTGGAATTCCTCTAGTTTATTATTCCTTTGAGCACAAATAGTATTCCATCACCAGCATATACCACAGTTTGTTCAGCCATTCCCCAATTGAAGGGCATGCCCTCATTTTCCAGTTTTTTGCCACCACAAAGAGCACGACTATAAATATTTTTGTACAAGTCTGTTTATCTATGATCTCTTTGAGGTACAAACCCAACAGTGGTATGTATGGCTGGATTAAAGGACAGGCATTCTTTTATAGCCCTTTGAGCATAGTTCCAAATTGCCAGCCAGAATGGTTGGATCAGTTCACAACTCCACCAGCAATGCATTAATGTCCCAATTTTGCCACATCCCCTCCAGCATTCATTACTCTCCCCTTCTATCATTTTAGACAATTTGATAGGTGTGAGGTGATACCTCAGAGTTGTTTTGATTTGCATTTTTCTCATTATTAGAGATTTAGAACACTTTCTCATGTGCTTATTGATACTTTTGATTTCTTTATCTGAAAACTGCCTATTCATGTCCCTTGCCCATTTATCAATTGGGGAATGTCTTGATTGTTTTATACAGTTGATTTAACACCTTGTCTATTTGAGTAATTAGACCCCTGTCAGAGATTTTTGTTATAAAGATTTTTTCCCAATTTGTTGTTTCCCTTCTGATTTTGGCTCCATTATTTTTGTTTGTACAAAACCTTTTTAGTTTAATATAATCAACATCATTTATTTTACATTTTGTAATTTTCTCTAACTCTTATTTGGTTTTAAAATCTTTCCTTTCCCAGAGATCTGACAAGTATACTATTCTGTGTTCACTTAACTTGTTATAGTTTCTCTCTTTATCGCTTTATATTCAAGTCATTCACCCATTCTGACTTTATCTTGATGTAGGGCTTGAGATGTTGATCTAAGCCTAATCTCTCCCATATTGTTTTCCATATTTCCAAGCAGTTTTTGTCAAATAGTGGATTTTTGTCCAGAAAGTTGGGATCTTTGGGTTTATCATACACTGTCTTGCTGACTTTACTTATCCTAAGTCTATTCCACTGATCCTACCTTCTGTCTCTTAGCCAGTTCCATACTGTTTTGATGGCTGCTGCTTTCTAGTATAGTTTAATATCTAGTACTGCTAGGCCACCTTCCTTCACATTTTTTTTTCATTATTTCTCTTGATATTCTTGATCTTTTGTTATTCCATATGAACTTTGTTATAGTTTTTTTCTAATTCAGTAAAAAAGTTTTTTGGTAGTTTGATAGGTATGCAATAAATAGGTAAATTAATTTGGGTAGAATGGTCATTACCCATGAGCAATCAATATTTTTTTCCAATTGTTTAGATCTAGTTTTAGTTGTTTGGAAAGTGTTTTTCAGTTGTTTTCATATAATTCCTGTGTTTGTTTTGGTTATTTCCTAAGTATTTTATATTGTGTAGGTTGATTTTAAATGGTCTTTCTCTTTCTACCTCTTGCTTCTGTGATGTGTTGGAAATATATAGAAATGCTGATGATTTATGTGCATTTATTTTGTATCCTGCGACTTTGATAAAGTTGTTGATTATTTCTTTAAGCTTCTTAGTTGATTCTCTAGGATTTTTTAATTAGACCATCATATCTCTGCAAAGAGTTATAGCTTAGTCTCCTCATTGCCTATTTTAATACCTTCAATTTCTTTTCTTCTCTAATTGCTACTGCTAGGGTTTCTAGTACTATGTTGAATAATAGAGGTGATAATGGGCATCCTTGTTTCACTCCTGATCTTATTGGGAAGGCTTCTAATTTATCCCCATCGCATATGATACTTGTTGATGATTTTAGGTATATACTGTTTATTATTTTTAGGAAAGGTCCTTCTATTCCTATACTTTCCAGGGTTTTCAATAGGAATGGGTGCTGTATTTTTTCAAAGGCTTTTTCACCTTCTATTGAAATAATCATGTGATTTTTGTTTGTTAGATTGTTGATATGGTCAATTATGTGAATGGTTTTCCTAATGTTGAACCATCCTTGCATTCCTGGTATAAATCCCACCTGATCATGGTGGATGATCTTCTTAATTACTTGCTGGAGTCTCTTTGCTAGTATTCTTTTTAAGATTTTTGCATCTATGTTCACTAGGGAGATTGGTCTGTAATTTTCTTTCTCTGTTTTTGATCTATCTGGCTTTGAAATCAGTACCATATTTGTGTCATAAAAGGAATTTGGTAGGACTCCTTCTTTGCTTATTATATCAGATAATTTGTTTAGTATTGGGAATAGTTGCTCTTTGAATGTTTGATATAATTCACTTGTGAATCCATTAGACCCTGGCTATTTTTTCTTAGGGAGTTCTTTGATGGCTAGTTCATTTTCTTTTCCTGATATGGGGTTATTTAGGTATTCTATTTCTTCTGCTGTTAAAGTAGGCAATTTATATTTTTGTAAATATTCATCCATATAACCTAGATTGATATGTTTATTGCCATATAATTGGGGAAAATAGTTTTTAATGATTGCCTTAATTTCCTCTTCATTAGAGGTGAGGTCTCCCTTTTCATCTTTGATACTGTCAATTTGGTTTTCTTCTTTCCTTTTTTAAATTAGATTGACCAGTACTTTGTCTCTTTTTCGAATTGCCCAATTCTAGCTTCTGGAGAATGGTTTTCATTTTCCATTTGAGAAAATCTGCCTTTTAAATTGTTATTTTCTTGCCAGATGTCTTCCATCTTTCTCATCATCTCAGATTTGAACTCTTCAAGAGCTTGGGACCAGTTTTCATTGTTTTGGGAAGGTTTGGATATGATTATTTGTTTGTTCTCCTCTGCTGTTTGCTCTGTCTGGATTTTCTCTGTGTAAAAGTTGTCGAGTATTAAAGGTTTCTTCTTCATCTTTACTTTCTGGGGTTCTTGTCTCTGGCTTGCCATTGTTAGCCCAGTGCCTTCTCAGCTTTATCCTCACGCCCAGCGTCTGTCTGTGCTCTTTAGGCTCCTGAGGTTTCAGGTCTAGTTGTTCTCAGAGTCAAGCCTCCTGGTGGTCCCCTTGCGTTTTCCTCTGCCTGAAGCTCCTTTAACAGTCTCAGGGTGCTGCTTCCACAGTTGTGCACCTCTCTACACTGGGGCCCACCCCAAATCCACCTGAGCTCAGGATCCATGCCCATGCCTGTGCTTATGATCCATGTGGACACTTGAGCTCAGGGTCTGTGTTCATAATCTGAGCGTTCTTTAGTCTCTTGGGGGTCTAAAGTCTTGATGTTCTCAGGAGCTGGCTCTGGTGACCCCAGGTGGCTGCCAAGAACTTAATGGGTTCCACAAATTCACTCTGACTCTTTTGCGCTGGCTTTGGCACTATAGTTGGTTTGTGTGCGGAGGGGTGTATGTTGCTTATCACGCGTTTTAGTGAGAGCTATTTCACCTCTTTTTAGCATGGAAATGCCTGGATTCCACGTACCTCCAATGCTGTGCCCTGGTGTGGGGTCCCTTCATTTATATGGATTTGTTTTTATGTCTTCTTGAGGAGTCCTATATGGGTGAGTTAGGAGAGGTCAAGCAGGTGCTTTTTACTCTGCTGCCATCTTGACCCGGAAACCTACCCATGCCATCTTAAGAGAACCATTTCATCTCTCCCTCTCTCAGTTTCCTCATTAGTAAAATGAGAGATAAAAGCTTTATGAATTCTGAGGTTTGTATTAGCTCTAAAACCTATGATCACCCATGATGACATTTCCTAGCCTCTCAATGGATATCACAAAGCTTTGAGGAAATGTAAAGCAATTCCTTAAGAAATATGCAAATTGAAGGTTAGAGAGTAATCTAACAGTTCATGTCACCCATGAGTGAATCGAAAGTACCATGGTTCTAAATGATCAGAGTAAGGTTTTTATTTTTTTCAATTTAGAAAGATCGAAAGAGAAAACTCACTCTCTTAGGAATTATTACTGTTGATGTTACATTGTTATTATTATTAATATTGAGAGTTTTTCAACAAAAGTTGAATTGGCAAAAAATTTTCCAATGCCTGTGACTTGTATCCTCTTCCATAATAATTAGATTCTCTTTAGCATTCTATCTAGTGTTTTTTGAACAGGTATTTGAGTGGAGATAATGGCACAATTTGAGAACAAATATAAGAAAAAAAGATAGTCTCAAAAAGAGAAATTTTGAAACCCACTCCCTGTTGGAAATGAGATGTTGTCCATGACTTTATGTGCCACTGTCAATAGCATAGCCACTGACAAAGTAATTTATTTTTGCAATTTTCTATTTTTATCGATTGACTGGTGCATGACATTAGATAAGTGATAAAGCAATAGCATTACTGGCATATAATACAAATGTAGGTCAGAGGGCATAAGCAGTAGAGAATTTCACCAAGAGTTATTGCCCCAACTTCAACAATGTAATAAGGGAATTTGCATCATAATATAATAGCCATTTTACGAGTCATTCATGCTAATAAAAAATCAAGCTATTTATTTTAAAAGGACTTAGTGCTCAAATTATCACATATTATGTGAACAAGATTCTAAGTGTCCCTCTATTCTATGACAATCTAATACCTTGATTCTCTGTATGAATCTGTGATTCTCCATTTTTATTACTTTTTAAGTGTTCCTCTTTCTTTCTCCCACCTAGGTATTCTACAAAGCTCAATTCTTGGTCTTCTGCATCTCTTTCTGACCATTCTCTTTAAAAAAGTTCTTACATTCTAATTGCTTAGGACATTATCTCTAGCTGATTATTTCTATATTTCTACCCTGCCTCATCCTCTTGGCTTCTGGTTTCATATTTAGAATAAATAGATCAGGAAGAGATGGGGAATTTAGAGAATGAAGAATCCAAAGTTTTAATTTTACAAATGTGGACAGACTGAGACCAAGAGAAATGAAATCACTTGTCTAAGGTCACAAAATCAATGGATAGTAGTACTGTTTTGATTAGGTCTTCTTTCTGTAAATTCATCATTCTTTCTGTTACACCAACTTAAAAGTCTTTCTGCATAATTTCTCTTAGATGCAGCAATAATGTGTACATGCATATATATACCCACATATGAATATATTACATATGTATTCATGCATACAAACATAACCATATATGCTCATATGTATATATGTATGTATCTGTCCCAATTATCTCCATTTTATTAACATTACTATTTTTTCACTCCGCCAGCCTAAAAATCTGAGTCATCTTTTACTCTACTATTTTTTCATCCAATATATTCATTCCTTTAATGTCATTAGTTATTCTTGGTATTATTTTTTTTCTCCTCCATTTCTAATACTATAACTTTATTACCAGGTCTGTATATAACATATCGCTCCTCAGTTGAAGCCATTGACTTTAACTCTTCCAATTTGGTCTACAACATATGCAACCACTCCATTAATCTAAATCAAATTGGTACTATTAGCTAACCATTTTCTTGATCCCTGAAGAGGAGAAATAGCAGGAATTGGGTGGCTAGAATTATAGCCATAGCAGTAGTATCAAAGCAGGGATCACTGACTGCTCCTCATCTAGGCCTTTGTATTCAGCTGGGATAGCCCAATAGGATTAAGGTTTATGGGCAGTTACAGGCAGATGTGCTAGAACTGGGTTGGGTTGTTATCCTAGAGAGGTGAATCCAAAGTACAGAGGAGAAGACCTGAACAGAGTCTAATCCTTGATGGGAACCCTAAAAATAGTAGTGGAATGACAACAGTAGGGATTGGACCTCCTCTTCCTCTTCCACCCCAACACTGAGAAAGAAGATATATGAAGATGAATAAATAATAAATATAACAGGGGCTTAAAGCCTGATGCTACATTTAGTATGAAGAGGTTTCTGTGAGTGTTATCATGCAGCAGAGAGAAGCAGAATGCACAGAAGTAGACAGAGCACAAAGCCAGGAGGGAACAGACTAAGAAAAGGTTAGTCCTAGCTAGGGAGCATAGCACTGAGTGTTTCAGGTCTATGGCTCCCTGTATTTATGGGAATTCCAGGACAAAGGTACTAATAGTTGACCACAGGAACCACACTGGAGGTTCCAGCAAGAAAATATAAGGAGTCACACTTTATATACCATGATGCCCTGCTAGTCTCAGGACCTGTGATAACACTTGCCATCTAAGAATTTGTTGAAGTGAGTCTGTGAATTGCAGGGGATTGTGACACAAATATCTAGAGGGAAAAATAGAGATTTTAGAGAAGAGCTCACTGTTAAAAGTTTGAATAAAAGTTTATATTATATTTATTACTACCATGGGGAGAGCAGTATTCTATGTTCAATATCTCATTGCACTGAATTACAAAGGAGATAAGAGTACTTTGGGGCCTATAGGTGAGTCATTAATATTGTTAGACAGAAAATCCAGATTTGTCAAATCAGAAGACAAAGTTTCAGACAGGTTATAGTTTTAACCCACATATCATTGGATCCTAGCTCATGACATGACAGACCCAATTTACTTTGAGAGTCTCAAAAATATCCTTTATAAATCATGCCATCAGTAAGATATTTTTTCTTACAAAGAAACAAGATTTGGTTTATGACACTAAAACTTCCTTTCTTCCTCCATAAACATTCAGGTTAAAAAAAAACAAATCACATATAGACCAGACTGTATTTAACCTTATAAAAATGCAAAAGTAAGTCCCTACTCAAAACTGAAGAGAATACAAAACTCTCCTCATTTTAAGAGAGTAATAAACAGTCTTTACCACTGGAGGGCATATTACCTGTGAACCAATATAGTTCACATGAATCGCCACTAAAAGGATATAACTAGGTTTTCTTTAAGTGAATGCACTTCCCTTTATCTTAATCTTTTTTCTTTTTTTTGAGCTGTGCAAATAGTGTGGCATGCATGTCACTCTCTGTTTAAGTTAGACTGAGTTTTGTGATTAGTTTTAATACCCTCTGTCATTAAGATTCTGATTCCTTTTTTGCTTAAAATTTCAAATCTTTCCTTTCATGTCATATCTCTTTGGAACTAGCCTCTAGATACACAAAGTTTCCTCTTCATAAATATACAAAATGGTTCTTTGGTACCTATAAAATATGAATACTTTTCTAATGTGACTTCCCCCATACCTAAATACCCATATTTCCTCTTATTGATTTATTTAACATCCACTTCTCTCAATATGACCTTTCTACCCCTTCTACAACTTAAGCACACTTTTTTCATTCTTTTGTGGAACCATTTTCTCAATTCCCATTCATATCCATGAGTTGTCCCCATAAGTTGACTTACTACTTTTTCCTCAAAATTCTAGGATTTAACTATGAGACAAAGACTTAATGTTTTCTAATAGAGTTGTTCATAAGCCCCTCCTCAATGTGCTCCCATTTATTACCATTCAGTAGTTTCAGTTAGCTTTTTAACAAAGTCTTCATTAATACGATAAAATAAAAATAGTTGTTACAAAACCTTTTTACCAAATATAAAATGGAGTCTCTCCTTGCACACGCAAACTCCCTGGAGAGAATGGCTGCAAACTAAATGTACAAAGATGGAGAAACACATGATTTAGTTCACCTAAAAGAATCTTTAAGAGGGCTCTACAAAAGTAGAGAAAGACTCCAGAAGATAGAACTTGTAAGTTACCTCTTTGTCAAAGGCTTCCGTGTAAAAGTGGCACCCAATTTCTGACTTTTGTGAATAAGTATTGATTTGTTTGGCTTTACTGAGATTCATTATCTCGGCAGCTTTCCCTACGTGGCATTCATTGTCAGTGGCTATAGTCTTAACACATACTTCCTGGGTAGTCACATGAATGGTAGAACTGCTAAACAAGGAACAATCCCAGTATTGAACAGAGTATATGCTTAATACTGTCTGCCAGAGATGACATATATAATCATTTTAAGGGAAACCTTGCTGAGAAACCCAATTTACCCTACTGTGTCATTTTCTTTTAATGCTCCACATGTCTATAATATTCACATTCAAACAAGAACTAGAAATACTCAAATATAGTTATTTCCTCAGCATTTTGTTTTTTGCCTTCATTGATTTCATCATCATTTCTGCATAGTAAATTAAAACAACATATATTCATAAGCATGACACTCTTGGTCTTTTTTATTCTATGTATTGCACACCTTATTCTGATATCTTGAAGGATAGGGACATTTTAATATTCCACTTGAAATAAAATGTTAAATCAGCTCATAAATCAGAGAAGTCTGATAATTAATAAAATATGACTATGATCTCATAAAATTAAAAACTACTATAACACAATTAATATTTCTAATAAATATGTTTTAGGTAATTATGTAATATGAATATATTGAGTGCCAGATGACCATATTAAACTTCAGCATTTCTGGAGAGTGAACTCAAATGAAGGGAAGTAAAAGAAATTGTAGAGTTTTTTCGTCCAGAGTTAGGATGTAAAACAATTTGTTTAGAAATTCTGGTCATTCATCCCTCCCTACTTTCCTTCTGTCTTTCCTTTCTTTCCTTCCTTCCTTCCTTCCTTCCTTTTTTTCTTTCTTTCTTTCTTTCTT
>NC_058130.1:102466259-102502271 GCF_016433145.1 Gracilinanus agilis
TTTCTTTCTTTCTTTCTTTCTTTCTTTCTTTCTTTCTTTCTTTCTTTCTTTCTTTCTTTCCTTCTTTCTTCCTTTCTTCCTTCCTTTCCACCTTCCTTCTTTCCTTTCTTCCTGATGTTATTTCCTCTTCTTTCTTCTTTCCTTTCCTCTCTTTACTATCCTCCCCTCACTCTTTCTTTTAGGTGAATGTCCCAGGGATCCATTCTTGGTCTTCCATTGTACAATAATTTTACCACTGACATTTATAAAGGTATCAGTCAAAACCTTATCAAACTTGCTAATGACACAAAATCTTATAGAGACAAATAATATTTTATGGCACAGACAAAATTTATGAAGATCTCAACATCCTCGAAGGATGGACCACATCTAGTAAGATGAAATTTAGTAGAATAAATATCAGGTTCTAGACATGAATTCTGTAACATGCATGATCTTATGTGGGGTGAACTGCTTCACAGAATTCCACAGTATCCCCCAGAACTCCAGGAGAGGGAGCAGTTAATATTGTAGGGTTAAAAGCAGGACACCCAGCTTGGCAAACACACACTCTTTGGGGGAGCTGGGTGGCTTGAGAGGGGTAGGATTTTACTTCTCTGACCTCCAGGAGCAGGGTGATTCTTTGCTGTTTACAGGTACAGACTAAACCAGGCTGTGAGTACTGTGAAAATATATATAGGCAGTATCCCATCTAATCTCTAAACAATATAGATCTACAATCAAGATTACCTTCACCATCTTAACTAGATAACATTAGATTTAAGAGAAAGTTTAGTTTGTGAGGGAGTTAGGGGAATAAGTTATTCAGAGGATTTTCCCTCTGGGGGATTGCTATTTCTGTCAATATCCTGAAAATACTAGATAGTTTTATCTCACCCTCTATCCTAGAAATTATCCCTCCTTCCCTGTTTTCCTGAATTACTAAATCGCTTCCCTTGTTAAGTTTGTGAGTTCTGTGGAGTTATATTTATAGGCTTTACCAACCCAATCCATACATTACCAAAGCCAAATATTCATCCGGGCAAGCTCTGAGCATAGATGTGATCCAGAGGGCAAGACAGCTGTTTGAAGTCATCCTGAGCACTTAATCTACCTGGGGCTTTAGAAATAATCTTCCAACAGTGGAAGTTGCTAATTTCTGTAGGATTATTCCCTATCTGTCAGCCAATTTAGCCCTGAGATAGCTCTCTGAATAGCCTCCATTCTTGGTCAAAAAGGGATTCTGTTATAATTGTTATTCTGGGGGAACTGCCCAGGAGGGGGAGGAGAAAGAATTCTATCCACTCACTCCCCTACCCCCTCCTTGTGCTAGCAGCTTGATCCTTGTTGTGACTCCATTACTCACCATTGCCGACTAGACCCATCTTTACACTTCATATCAACTTCACAATAAGGACTGAAGTGAGCAGGCTAGACAGAAGATTAGCTAAAAGAAAGATATCAGGGGTATAGTACTGCTTACATAGAGTATTATTAAACAAAGTGATTTGGCAACAAAAAATAACAATAATACAAATACATTTACTTAGGTAAGGAATATGTCAATAACAAGGGAACTGGGGGACAGCTGGGTGGCTCAGTCAATTGAGAGCCAGGCCTATAGATGGGAGGTGCTTGTTTCAAATCTTGCCTCAGACATTTCCAAACTGTGTAACTCTAGGAATGTCACTTACCTTGTCCTTACCACTCTTTTGCCTTAGAACCAATACACAGTTTTGATTGTAAGATAGAAGATGAGGATTAAAAAAAAGAAAACTAAGGGAATTGATAGTCTCATTGTATTCTCTAATTATCAACTTAAATTTAAAGGTTAATGATCACTTGTAAAGGAGTAACTACATTTCAGAAACCATATCCTTTAGAAGAACATAAGAAGGAGCATGACAAGTTCCAAGTGAAGAACTCTGGTTGTCATGAAGGAGCAGAAGGGAAAGACTACTCCTTTAAACTTGTTTTATTTTCCTTTCTGTGACAAATGATCCAAGGTTCCATCAAGGGAATTTGCTTTAAATTTTACCTAATTTTCTTTACCTGCTTATTTGTTTACCAAAATATTTAATTTAATTTTATTGATTAAGAAAATTTTTTCCATGGTTACATGATTCATTTTCATTCTGTCACCTCCTCCCACCCCACTCCTATAGCCAACATGCAATTCCACTGGGTTTTACATGTGTCATTGATCAAGACCTATTTCCATATTATTGATATTTGCACTAGGATGGTTATTTATAGTCTACATTCACAATCATATCTCTGTGGAACCATGTGATTAAATAATTGTTTTTCATATGTATTTCTACTCCTCCAGTTCTTTCTTTGAATGTGGATAGTGTTCTTTCTCATAAGTCCATATATATATATATATATATGTATATATATATATATATATTTAGAATATTTTTCCACAGTTACATGATTCATGATCCCTTCCTTTTCCTCCCCCCTCNTAAGTCCATATATATATATGTATATATATATATATATATATATATATTTAGAATATTTTTCCACAGTTACATGATTCATGATCCCTTCCTTTTCCTCCCCCCTCCTTAATTCCTCTGGGATATACATGTATCATTGTTCAAAACCTATTTCAGTGTTATTCATATCTCCAGTAGAGTGATCCATTAATATAAAATCCCCAGTCATATCCCTATCATATTACATGATTGATCACATATTTTTTCTCATCCATTTATGTTTCCACATTTCTTTCTCTGGATGTGGAGAGCATTCTTTCTCACAAGTTCCTCTGAATTATCCTGGGTCATTGAATTGCTGCTAGTAGAAAAGTCCATTACTTTCAATTGCGCCATAATGTATCAGTCTCTGTGTACAGTGTTCTCCGGGTTCTTTCCTTTTACTCTGCATCAATTCCTGGAGATCATTCCAGTTCACATGGAATTCTGCCAGTGCTTTATTCCTTTCAGCACAATAATATTCCATCACCAACATATAACACAATTTATTGAGTCATTCTCCAATCGATGAATACCTCTTCGTTTTCCAATTTTTTGCTACCACAAAGAGCACAGCTATAAATATTTTTGTACCAGTTTTTTTCTTTATTATGTCTTTGGGGTACAAGCCCAGCAATAGTATGGCTAAGTCAAAGGGTAGGCAATCCTTTAAAGCCCTTTGTGCATAGTTCCAAAATGCCCTGCAGAATGGTTGGACCAATTCACAACTCCACCAGTAGTGTATTAGTGTCTCAATTTTGCAACATCCCCTCCAACAGTTATGACTTTCCTTTGCTGCCATATTGGCTATTCTGCTATTACCTCACACATATTACGGACTATGGATCAAGGCACTGAAAACTCCAATTTTCCAAGGTGTCAGAAATGGCAGATATAGTGGAACAGAGCTAGAAACAAGCACAAAGTGATTTTTGATTTAATATATTTAAAAATAAATGATGTCTCACTTTACATCCAAATATTGATTTTGTTGGTATGGAGAAATTCTAGTATGAAAATGTATTCTAACAGTGCAAACTGATAACTGCTCTTTAGTTTATGTCCTTAGTTGGTTGTAGCATTGAGAAATTAAGTGACTTGCTCATGTTCATACAGACAACATACGTCAGTCAGGACTTCAATCTAAAACTTCCTCACTCTTTGGCTGGCTCAGTTTTGTCAAGCTCTCTCCAATGCACTGTTCTCTCTCTCTCCTTCCCCTCAACCTGTCTTACCTTCTTGCACACACACAGAGACTGTAAATATCTTTTTTCATTAAAAGAATACAAGACACCATGTGAAATTAACTAAGTCTGAGCACAACTTGATAATTTTTACCTAATCCATGTTCATGATGAATTCTTGAAATTAAGACTGAAAAGAAAAGATACTGAGGTTCACTTCTATTTCAAAATGTCTTTTCCTTATGACAATAAGATGATGCTAACTAAATAGTATTTTCTAAGAAACAGCAAGGTACCTAATAAAGTACACTCATTATCATCACCAGCCCTGCCTCATTCAAACAAATAGTTCTAATTCATTGCTTTTTCCTTATCTGAATAATTGCCTATTTCAATGGCCAATGGCCACAAGTTTGATGTATGATAATTTTATTTGTTTGGTTGTTAGTTAACCTTTATGTTGACACAAAAGTTGTTTAAAAAAGGAGTAGCATATTGTTAGTGGAATAGTTCTTTTCAGAGTTTTCAGTCCAGAAATTGTAAAAAGGAAAATATGGAAAGTAAATTGATACAATTAGTTTATTTACTTAATCCCAGTACAGAGAACCTACCTATTCACTTTTTAGAAATTTCAGCACTAAGATAGCAATTTACTCTTCAATGGCACTTCCATTGAAACAGCTATGATGAATAAGGCATTCTTCTAGATATTGTAGGATGTTTAGAAATATAAAAAATAAATATTGATCCAGGAAGCCTGTAGTTTCTATCAAGGAGATAAAGAAATCATATTCACATAAATATATGTATACATATGTATTTATATGTATTTGGAAGTATGTATATTTGTATGTACACTGTGGAATGCAATGTATACTATTTACCCAGATTTTTAACCTTAGAGCTATACTGGATTTTTTTTCTCCCCCTTTCCTTATGTCCAACTAGTTGTGATGTCTTGCAAATTCTGTTTCTACAATCTATCTTTCATCCTTTTCCTACTTACAACTTATAGAATTATTACCCTTTTCCAGATTTTTGTCACCTTTTACCTGGAATATTGCAATAGCTTCTTAGTTGGACTTCCACTTTCAAGTCACTGCCCTCTCCAATCCATCCATCACAGAAATGTCAAGATAATCTTTCTATAGTGCAAATTCTCATCTTGCTAGCCTAATTTTCTGTGACACTCACTAGATAGAGGCCTATGTGATCAGTAACATGAGTATTATGTGTATTATGCCTATTTTACATATTTGGAAAATGAAGCTTAGAGCAATGACATTTTTCCTGGTGCCACAGCTAGCTATTGGCAGACCTAAAACAGGAACTGAAATTTTCTGACTCCAAGTCCACTACATTTCCTAACATATACCAGCAACAAAAATGTCAAATGAATGCTAAGAAGGTTATGTTAGGGCACTAATGTGGCATTTTTCTTAAGTGAAAAAAAGCAGACCATAGATTCTTGGGACTTTGCTTTATTTATCATAAGAGACTGAGTGGTTGGTGTTTACTGAATCTACAATATGCTAAACAAATTTATTAATCATTTTCTGAAGGTCCTGGATAATGAGACATCACCTGGAGTCAATCAAATGCCATAAGGAGAATCTGTACTCTATACCAAGAATCCTGAATAAGAGAAACCTCACAAATTTGACCTAATGGAAGCAAAGACATTCCATAAGGAGGATAAATTGATGTGGAGCTGGGGGAGAAAAAATGATTTTGATTGGGTAGTTACTTACATGAAAGTGGAAATTTCAATTTCTTTCTAGAAAATACTACAAATTATGAATTAGAAGTTCAGAAAGTCTTTAAAAGGATTATTGCATTGTGTAAGACAGGAGGCTTACTTCTTCTGGACAAGCTTTTAATCAGGAGATATGATTTAATACCTAAGTAATGAGGCAATCATAGTGAATAATTCCAGCTATTAATATATCATTTTCCCTCTGAGGTGGTAAAAAGCACTTAAAAGACATAAGTAATTAATCATTTTAATGTCCCAAAGGGAAATGATAACATACTGTGTTTTTTATATGAAGATGATGTTGCTGATCCACCATCTTTGTGATGTGCCTCTTTAATTGTGAAAAGAGTATTTGGCAATAATAAGGACATTATGGGTTCAAATTTGCTTCAGAAATTTACCAAATATTTGAACATGAGAAAGTTGGAAAAGCTCTCTTTTTGTATTTATTTATATGCAAAATATGAATATACAGAATTGCACCACATATAATTATGTATGTAAAGGTCATTGCAAAATTGTGCAAACAATATATGCATTTCAAGTTTAATTTCAATTGTTGTTTCTCTGGTTCTCTTCTTATTTTGATTGAGCCTAGATCCTGTATATAGGTGGATAACAGAACTGCTTTTATAATTAACTAAATATATGGCACCTTAAAGCTCATCTCCCTTGTAGCTAGAAGTTTATGAATATATGACATCTATTTTTAAAGTTTTTAATTTGAGAGAGGTGATCATTTCCAGGCAGTTGGGGACAACAGTTTTGCCTATATTGTGCACTACCTACAATACAGTTAAGACCTTGAAATTTTATGGATTATCGATCATTTTATTTACGTTATTTTCATTTTTCAAAATATACTTAATATTCTTTTATGTTTAATGGACTCTTGCATAGCTGGATGAAAAGAATTCCTTTTTGTAAAACATTTTTGGGATCACTCTGTTAGCACATTGGATGACAAGGATAATATATGCGTTGTCCTGTCCCCATATGATTTTTTATCTCCTCTACTAAGTCTCCATAATTAAAAGGCTTTATGCTGTAACTTGGACATTATGAATGTTTGGCATATGAAAACATTTATTTAAACATTTCTATACTTTTATGATTCAGTGTTATTTTGGGGGTGGTTGTAGTCAACAATTCTGTCAATTATAATATTGGTCCAATATAGTTTATTAGATGGTGATAATCTAATGGTTTCTCTGAAGAATTTAGGTATTGATTGTGAGACATGGGAAACACGGGCATAGAACCATCTAATATGACATGCTCAGAGAAAAGAAGGTGCAACACTGTAAACTAAACTAGCTCCCTCATTACCTGAGTGATTTTTAAATTTATAAATATATGAATGTGCAATATGTTTGGAATTTATTTTTTCCTTATCCAGCACCACTTTAAACAATCACAAAAAGTTATTTTACTCCTTTGTGTCAACTAAAACAAAGCTACAAATGCTGAGAGGCAGTGGGGTGCAGAGATATTAATACTGAATTTGGAGTGATAGGCTGAGTTACCAAAAATGAATTCAAATCCCATCTTCCAATTTTTACTTTGCTAACTCTAAGTCACTTAATTTCTCTGGGTCTCAGTTTCTTCATCTGTAAAATGAGTGGGTTGGACTAGATGATATATAATGTCCCTTCAACTTCTAGATCTCACAAAACAGACAGAATTATTCCACCTCCTACCCCCACCCCAAAGCACTAGTCTGTATGGGTGAGAAAATCCCATATTCCCATATTACAGAGTGTGTGAATTTCTCCTGTATAATTCTTCTCACCTATCAGAACCTGCCTCCTCCTTCAGGGTTATTTTCCCAGATGATTTCTTTAGTCAGCAATTGTAGTTGTTTATTGCTGCCCTAAGCCTGCAGAATAAAGTAGCTTATCTACTAGTAGAAATAAGCAAATTGGGTTTTCCACTACAAAGAGGACAATGGTTTTACCCAGCACCCACCAAACCCTTTAGAAAAAATGGGGTTGATAAAAATTTAAATGGCAATCAGAAACAAGAAAATATTACAGTAAGCATTTTCAAAAGCTGCAGAGCCAAGCATCAAACCACCAAATTATTTTAAATCTCTCCTCTTCGTTGTGTAAAATTTATAGCTGAAATTCACTTTAACATTATGATGAGAAGGTTTACATTCTTGGCAATAATCTATTTCCTCCTCCAAAGAAACCTGCATTTTTAGATAGAAATATGCCTGAAATGCCACCAGCACCAATTTATTTCAAAGAATATTGTGAATTAGGGCAACTGCATAAATATCCATCTCTCTCCTCCTCTTCCTTGCTAACCTTATTGAAAACCTGGCATACAACTAGTAGATTTTTTCCTTTCCTCCCACTTCTTAACTTTCTGCTGTTTTCTGACCTCACCATTCAGTTGAAATGATTTTCTCCAAAGTTACCAGTAATATATTCGTCTCCAAATCTAAAGCCCTTTACTCAGGTCTCATCCTTCTTAATAGATCTTTAACCTTTGACACCATCCATTATTGTCTTTTCCTAATGCTTTCTTTTCTCTAGATTTTAGTTCTTTCCTAATTCCTCTTCTATTTTTTTGACTTCTCTTTCTCTGTCTCCTTGCCTGAATTTTCATCCAGGTCATGTCTGCTAATGGTGATATCCCCCAAGACTATGATTTACTATTTTCTTTTTACTGTTTTTCTTTTTGATCCCATCACTTTCTTTGCATTTAACGGTCATTTCTAAGATTGAAATTTTCAGATCTACTTATCTAGATCTAATTGCTCTTTAAACTCCAGACTCATTTCTCAAATTGCCTATTAGACATTTCAAATTGAATATCTCTTAGACATTTTAAGCTCATGTGTTTAAAACTTCACTTAACTTTTATCTCAATTCTTTCTCTCTTCTTATCTTCCCTGTTACTGATAGTTCACAACCTAGGTGTCATTCCACGCTTTTTTAATTTTCTCTTGCCCCTGATATTTAGCAAGCTACAAAGGCCTATTGATCTTGCTTTTGTAACATCTCATAAAGATTATCTTCTCTTCTCTAATGTTTCTACCACCTTAGTGCAAGTCATCAATATTTCATGACTATACAATTGAAATAGTGTCTACTCCAGTAAATTTTGCATTTACGTATTCAGATAATCTTCCTAAAACAAATCAGACAATGTTACCCTATTCCAGTTCAGTAAGTAGCAGTGGCTTCCCTACCACAATCAATTATAAAATATCTGTTTGATTTGTAAAGCCCTTCAAACCTGGAACCCTCCCTACATATGCAGTTATCTAACAACTTCCTTCCTTCTTTATGATGTAAGACCTAGTGAAGCTTGTAACTCTGTTATTCTTCAAACACCACATTCAACTCAACACTCAAACCTTCAACTCCAGGCATTTTCACTGCTTGTCTCCCATGCCTAGAAGTTTCTCATTTCTCTTCTTTTTATTTAGCCTTCTTTGATAGTTAGCTTCAGCTAGACTCTCACCTTCCATAATTAAAAATGTCCTGGTCCTCCTTATTTTTTTTTGTCTTCCTCCTGAGATAATTTAAATCCATCCTGTCTATATCTTGTTTGCAAATTCTTTTTCTGGCATCTTGTGTCCCCCTTAATACTATGAGATCCTTGAGAGCAAAGATTGTTTTCTTCTTCTTCATATCCCCACTGCTTAGCAAAATGTCTGGTTTGAAGGAAGCACTTGTTGACCTGACAGGTGGAGTACAATTGAATCCATTATTCATATTTTTCTTTGTAAAATTGAGTGAGTTTCTTCCAAGAATCACTTAATTAAAAGTATTTCTACTATTAAGGTCTATTGCCCAGAGCTATAACTAGAGTGAGGTAACCTGGTCACTGAAATTTAGAGATTTAACAATATTTGTGTTCCTTCAGTTCATAAAAATAACTGAGCTTAGTACCTATATAGCAAGAATAATTGTTTAAAATAGGAAAAGAGCAGATTGTTTCTCTTTCACCATTACATAGATTCTCCCTAACAAAGTTTTCTATCTTAGGATTAGAGGTGTTTCTCCAATAGTCTTTCCTTTCTCTTACTTTTCAAATTTAACTTAAAAAGTGATTTTCATTTTTTTTTCCTTTAGAGAAGTTTCTAGATCTTTCCTGAGATAACTATCATTTGCCATTTTTTGGTATGTCTTATAAATAGTTGAACACATTTTTAATGCTAGTTGAACACATAGAATCTTGCAAAACCTCCCTCCTCATTGTTAAATATTTTTCCTAGTGACTAGGGAGGTATAATGTGACTGTCAGTGTGGATTTCCTTCATGTCATACCTTATCTTAATGAATTTTCCATATACTATATCTCAAATTACTTGAACGTGATGTCTTATATCAATAATGATGATACTAGCTAGCATTCATATAACTTTAACATTGGCAAAGAGTTATATGTATATTATCACTTTTGATCCTCTCGACAACCTTTCAATGTAGATACAGATGTCTGAAAAAACTGAGTCTGAGAGAGGTAAAATATTTTTTGTGGGGTGGTAATCTATTAAGTGAATTTGAGGTAGGATTGAAATGTAGGCCTCCCTGACTCTAAATCCAATGCTGCATCTTTGATACCACCTAGCTATTGATATTTTACCTTTTATTTCTTTTGTCTTTGTGAATTTATTTAGAAAGAAAATATAGTTTTCTTTTCTTTCTAAGTATCACATTAATGCATATGTGTGTGTGTCTGTGTATTCCTCTCACTTGGTTGTATAGAAAACCATGGAAACAAACTATAAAATTTAACAAAAAATAAAATCCCAGTAACAGAGAATAAAAGAGGAGTGGCACTCAGCCAAAACAACCAATACGTGACTTTTAAAATGTATGCAATGTTAGAAATTCACAATTATCCATATATACAAAGATGTGAAGAAAGTACATGCTATCAATTTTTCTCTTTGACCAACTTTGATTATTATAATTACAGAATTCAGTATCATTCCTCATGTTCTTTCTATGTATCTCATTTTGGACATCTTATATATTGTTTTCCTGGTTCTGTTAATGTCAATTTTTATCAGTTTGTATGTATTTGCATACTTCCATGATTCTTTATATCCATTTTTCTTATGTCTGAGTAATATTTCATCATATCAACAGACATAATTTGTTTAGCAATTTTTTATGGCAGACTCCTAATTTTTTTCAGTTCTTTGCTACCAAAAAATAAGCATCTCTTTCCTTTGAAAATTCAATATTATTTTATTTCCAATTTTGTATTCTCTTTCTCCCCCTTCTCCTTCTCTAATCCATTGAAAAGGCAACAAATTTAAAGATTATTTCAAATATGCATAGTCAAGAGACTAACTATGTCTATAAGAAGGAAAAGAAAATATACTTCAGTCTGTTCTCTGAGTCTATCAGCTAACTAGAAAAAATAGCAAGTTTCATCTTGAGTCCTTTAGAATTTTGGTTGGTCTTTGTGTTTATCACAATTTCTATACCTTTGATGCTATATTTTTACAATAGTTTTTATTGTATAAACTTGTTCTCCTCGACCTCAATTTACATTATGTCAGTAAAAGTGCCTTTCCAGGTTTTACTGAAACCACCTCCATTAGAGTAAAATAATGTCATCACATCACATGTCTATAGCTTGTCCAACTATTCATCAATTGATAAGTATTCCCCTAATTTCCTATTCTTTGCAATCACAAGAAGAACTGTCCTAAATATTTTTGTACATATATTTCATTTTCCTCTTTCTTTTAATTCTTTAGTATATATCTAGTACTGGTATCATTGGTTCAAAGAGTATACACAGTGAACTAGCTCTTTAGGCATAGTTCCAAATTGTTTATATTAATGACTAGATCAGGAAATACATTTTCAATAAATCAATGTTATGCACAAATAATCATTGGCTACCAACTGTGGACTCTGTATTTAAGTTAAAATTTTCAATTTTGCTCATTTGATACTGTTACCCATGTAATATGATGCCACAATAGAGAAGCAAATAAAACATTATACTGGGAATTGTCTTGAAATTGTACTAGGAAGAAATGGGTTCGAGTGTTAGCTCTGGCATTTACTGGCTACATTATTTTGGTCAGGTCACTGGACTCCTTGACGTTCATTTGCTCATTTTTACATAATAATGTTAAAGAAGTTTTCCAAAACCACTTCTAATGTCAAAATTCTCTGAATTTGCTTGCTTTGCTTTTTTTTCCCAGATAATTTAGAGTGTTTGAGATTCCTTAACTACATCTGAGAAGAGAGAGCTGTATGTTTCCAAGTCTCAAATTATTATCATTATATTCAAGATCTTAATGCAGGAAAACCAATGAAGGAGAGAAAAAGACATCATGAATCAAGAAGAAATTTATTTTTGTGGGAAATTATACATTGCTTGTAATGTATATATTTTCTGACCAAAACAAGTTCTTTATTGCATTTACAAGTGCTTAAAGAAAATTAAATAAGTAGAATTAAATAACATATGTCTTGAGGTTTTGGGCAAATGACCAGTTTTGTAAAAATTTAAATAAGTAATATTAGTACAATATAAAAAGTCATGAGGAATATAATATATAAAATTATATACAATTAAATATCTTATAAATGATAAACTTAGTAGATCATCAAGTACCAAATTCTTTTTGTTTCTAAAATTCTAAATTTCCAGGACACAATAGACCATAATAACCCTTAAAATTAAACTAATGATGCTAAATGGGGAAATTAATTCATGTGAATATATCTTTTAAAGTCACACCTAAAGAGTCTCTTCATTTCTAGAATATTATAATAACAATGAATGAAAAGTGATTCATTACTAGCTTTTTTTTTTTGCTGAGTAGGCTATTAGAAGCCCTAGCTAGTCAAATCTTCCATAAAGATAATTTAATATTTATTTAGAAAATGAATAACTTAAGAAAAATTGACTGAATCCTTTAGCAAATCACTCTCAATTTATTATTACTTAGAACAACATTTAGAATATGAAAAATTAATCAGATTTATGGTGGATCAGAATGATGATCATCATAATAATACTTTGCATTTATTCATTTCTATAAATGTTATTAACTCCTTTCCTCAAAATCTCCCTCCAATAGTGTGTGTGTGTGTGTGTGTGTGTGTGTGTGTGTGTGTGCAAAAGTGCTATTATTCCCATTTAACAGATGAGGAAATTATCTTCACACAGTTCTGAGTCAGAAATAAGACCTAAAACCTTTTTATGACCTCTAAGTTCCTTTTCAAAGGCATTACTTCTATTAATAGATACATTTATATAGCATTTTAAGGTTTGAGAAATTCTTTTCAATATTAACCACTTTGATCTTTACAGAAAACCTGGAAATTAAGACCCACAATTATCTTTATTTTACAGAAAAGTAAAATGGAAGCAACATATAAAGTGACTTGCTCAGACACTCACAGTGTTTGAGAATGCATTTGAATTAGTGTCTTCTTAACTCCCTATCCAGGAGTCTATTCACTATAACCTACCTGCCTTTTATTAAGCCTTTACTTTGTGATAGATATATACAGAGGATATAAAAGACACACTGAAAAAAAGATCCCTGCCTTCATAGACCTTTAATTCTATTAAAAGGAAACAATACTTCAGCCTACTGTATTATATTTAATGTAAGAAAAGAAAATATTGGCAAAAATTAGTATTGCTCTTTAGAGCAATAAAGTATTTTCCCCTATTTTGCAGTAATGTCTGACACCTATTCCCTTAGACTTGAGAAGAAACTAAGTTATAATGTGTGTGGGGAGTCACAAACCTAGGATTCAAATGTAGGCTAAGATATTTTTTGCCTAAATAACTTCAGGAAGTCTCAGCCTCAGAGAGCTATACTTTAATTGTTTTATTTCCAAATTACATATAAATAAATACAATTTTAATAATAATTTTCAGACATTTTAAAATCCATTTTCTCTCTCTTCCATCCTTTCCCCTTCCTGAAGGTGGCAGGTAATATGAGATAGATTTACTTGCGTTATTATAAAAGAAATATTTCTATATTCTTCATGTGGTACAAGAAGAAAAATGGCAAAATAGAAAAATGTATGTAGGAAATAAAGTAAAAAACTCTATGCTTCAATCTGCATTCAGACTCATTCAGTTGTTTTTTTTTTTTTATGTCGGTTGATAGATATGTCATCATGAGTTCTTTGGAGCTGTCCTGGATACTTGCATTGCTGATAATAACTCATTTTCAGTTAAGCATCATAATTTATTGATGTCATTGTGTACAGTATTTTCCTTTCTGTCCATTTCATTTTGTATCACTTCATATGAGTCCAGGTTTTTTGTGCTCATTTTGTTCTTCATTTCTTATGTCGCAATGGTATTCCTTTATAATCATATACCACAACCTATTTAGGCATTCATTGACTGATGGATATTGCTTTAGTTTCCAGTTCTTTGCCACCAGAAAAAGAGCTGCCATAAATATTTTTGTACAAGTAAGTCCTTTCCCTTTATCTTTGATTTCTTTGGAAAATAGAGCTAATAATTTTATTGCTGAGCTAAGGGGTATACATAGTTTGATGGCCTTTTTGACATGGTTCCAAATTACTTTCCAGAATGATTTTATCAGTTCATAGCTCCACCAACAATATATTTGTTCCCCAATTTTTCCAAATTCCATCCAAGATCATGACCCTTTTTTGTCATATTCACCTCTCTAGTAGGTGTGAGGTGTTTCCTTAGAGTTGTTTTAATTTGCATTCTCTAATAATGATTCAGAGATTTTTTTTCATGTGAATAAAGTTTTAGTTTCTTTATCTGAGAATTACCTAACAATATCTACATATCTTTATTAATTGACTTTGTATTCTTAAAAATTTGACTCAGTTACTTCTACATAGTTGAGAAATGAAGCCTGTGTTGGAGATATTTGTAATACACATTTTTCCCAGCTTTTATTTCCTTTCTTGTTTGCATTGGTTTTGTTCGTGCAAAATCAATTTAATTTAATATATTCAAAGTTATCTATTTTATTCTTTATTTATTATTTGGAGGTGAATTATTTCCTTATCCAAAGATGTGAAAGGTAAATCATTGCATGCTTCTCTAATTTGTTTATGGTTTCAATCTTAATTTATAAATCACATATCCATTTAAACTTTATCTTAATATATGTAGCAGCCTGCTGCTACAAGATCTTCTTGCGTGGGTTGAGCAGTTGAAAAGGAAGCTGGGGACTAAGGGAATATGGGTTGAAGGGTTAAAAATTAATGGAGAAAGGACATGAGTAGAGAAAGCAGACAGAGAAACATAGGATTCTTCAGCATCACGTTCAGTCTGCCAGCTCCTCCTCTGATGGTGAGAGTCTGGAGTTAGACAGGTGAATTGAATTTTATTGAGATTTCAAGGAATGGGGATTGTCAATTAAACAGGTTGTGTGATAGAAATATTTGCATCATACTGGCAATCAACAATAAGACAAAAGAAAGGATATCAACATAATGGCATAGACAATGTCCAGACCAGAAGCTCATTTGGAAGTCCTACTTCCTCTATAGCCCTGGAACCATCTCATTCAAGTGCTATGTGTCTTTGACATTACAAAGAAGCTATAGAAATTGCATGCCAGCCTTCCAGACTGCAGACATGGGGAAAAGCTTGAGTTCCACAAAATTTGAGGCCCAATTAAATGATTCAGAAATCAATCATGTGAAGTATTAGAAATATATCCATTAGTCTGGTCCATGAACAATTTGCTCATCAGAGTCAGCTTTTGAATACATCTTTAATATTTTCATTATTTGTTGATACCTAGAACCCTACAACATACAGTGTGAAATACTGATCTGTGTCTAGTTTGTTCCATACCCTTTTCTAGTTTTCCCATTAGACTTTGTAGAATAGTGAGTTCTTATTCCAAAAGCCTGGATCTTTGTATTTTTCAAACACTAGGTTGCTAAGGCAGTTTGCCACTATGTACTAAGTTCCTAACCTATTCCATTAATCTTCTACTATATTTCTTAGCCAGTAACAGATTATTTAGATAGTTGCCACTTTTATAATAAAGTTTGAGACCTGATACAGCTAAGCCACCTTTCTTTATATTTTTCATTAATTCTCTTGACATTTTTGGCCTTTTATACTTCAAGGTGAATTTTATTATTTTTTCTTGCTCTTTGAAATACTTTGGGGTAGTTTGATTGATATGACACTGTAAATAAGAGTTAATTTAGATATAATTGTCATTTTATTATATCAGCCTATTTATGAGCAATACATGTTTTTCTAATTGTTCAGATCAAACTTTATTTGTGTGAAAAGTGTCTTTTAGTTGTGATCATATAGTTCCTAAGTTTGTTCTGGCAGGCGGACTCCCAGGTGTTTTATATTTTCTATGGATATTTTAATTGAGATTTATCTTTCTTTCTCTTGCTGTTCAACTTCTTTGGTAGTATGAAGAAATGTTGATGATTTATGTGGGTTTAATTTGTATTCTGTAACTTTGTTAAAGTTGTAAAATATTTCAATAGCTTTTTCCAATTCTCTTTCTGTATCATCATATCACCTGTGAAAAGTGATACCAGGGGGCAGCTGGGTAGCTCAGTGGAGTGAGAGTCAGGCCTAGAGACAGGAGGTCCTAGGTTCAAACCCGGCCTCAGCCACTTCCCAGCTGTGTGACCCTGGGCAAGTCACTTGACCCCCATTGCCCACCCTTACCACTCTTCCACCTATGAGACAATACACCGAAGAACAAGGGTTTAAAAAAAAAAAGTGATACCATCGGGCGAAATCATAAAACAGAAGAGGATAGCAAAGTGAATTTAAAAACAGAATGTGTTCTCTACACATTCAAAGTATGAAGATATATAGAGAGTAAAAGTAAAGGGCTACAACAAATCTACTATGCTTTAGCCAAAATGAAAAGAGCAATGGTAGCTATTATGGTCAGAGGCTGATTATAAAGGAAGGACTATTGTGACAAAGGAAATTATAAGAAATATGAAAGTTAATCATATTACCTTCTGTCTTGAACATTGAAAACTTTCAGAAATTATTATAGAAAATTATGCTTTCATGTTATCTGGAAAACAAAACTTTAAAAGGAGTGATAACTTTTTATCCCTCATTGCCTATTCCAATTTCTTCAATTGCTATAGCTAGCATTTCTAGTACAATGTTGAGTTGTAATACTGACAATACACCTCTTTCCTCAGATAATTTATAAGGTGAAAATCTGTGAATCATTATATTAACAATAAATCTTTACATAAATATGAGAAATTATATATATATATATAGTTGGCAGCAGACTCACTTTCATAGTTCTTGTTTACCTGAGGTAGCAGAAAAAAATCAACTTGGAAATGACCTATATGAATAAAGATGGAAATCAGATAGTGATAGGCCTCTGCCTTTAACTGTTATTTTGAGTAACTTCTATAGGAGGACTTTTCCTCTTATCTGAAGAATGAAGAAGCAATTTACTTTGGCCATTTTTTGGTCCGTTTAGCTACATAGTCCCAGATTTCAGATTTAGCTAATATAATCCTAAGAAAATGGACATGTAATCCATTATTAGACTCATACTTGAAGTCTTTCTAGTTTAGTAAAATATACCAGAACTTGCCATGTTTTGAAATGGCCTACAAGAATAAATATCACCTGCATATTAATTAATGGAGGGCGTCCACATTTATCTTATAACATGACTGTCCATTTTACTCATGACTCAAAAATCATTCAATGACTTCTTCTTGTCTAGGATAAAGTCCAAATACTTTAGGCCAGGAGTGAGTAACTTGGTGACCATGAAGTGATTTTTAAATTTTAAAAAATATTTTGAAATCTTTATTTCAATATAATTTATCTTTTTTAGAAACCAATCCTATGACTTTTGTTTTATAGATTTAAAAATAATATTTTAAGAAGGGTCCCAGAGGCCTCAATAAGTTGTCAAAGAAATCCATAACACACATAAACAAAGGCATGTAAGGAACCTCATCCTTTGGCTAATATTCTTGGTTCTCAATATTTTGGCCATAAGTTATTTTTCTAAGTCTATCTACTACATTAGCCAGATTAATCTGGTTGTTGTCCTACTAAATGAATATCTTAACTATTTCCACTTCTATACTTTTATTTAGACTAGCAAAATGACCAGGTCTTTGTCTAAAATAACTAAAATAACTAAAAAATTCCATTAATTAATTTTCCCTAATTATCCCATACAGTGGAAGCCTATTAACCCAAGGAAAAAAATATGATACCTTAAAATAGAACCATCTTAAGAGAAACTATTGCGAGGATATCCCCATCCAACTGATCCTAATGATATTCCTACCAGACTGGATTAAGCTTGGGTATGAGGTTGAAAGAAGAATACATACAACAGCTCACATTATATATAATATTTTAGGGTAGAAAAACACTTTCTTAATAATATTTCCTACAGTAACCCTATCAGTCAGGCTATATAACTATTGTCTTCACTTTACATGTGATGAAACAAAGGTTGAACTTAAATAAAGGAACTTGGCTATATTTCCAGAACTAAGAAATGTCAGAAGTAGAACTTGAGGTGAGATCTTTGACCTGGAATCTGTCATTAAATACCACTATACCAAAACATGATAAAAAATAGTTTTGTTTTGTTTTGTTTTAAAGAAGATCCTGACCTTTTGTGGTATATTTTCTGTGATTTGGGAGTTTTTGAGTTTCACTATAATAATTCTGGGATATTTCATTTTAGGGCCTCTTTAAGGAAGTGATGGTAGAGTCTAAAAATATCTATTTTTTCCTCTTATACAAGGATATCAGAGTACTATTCTCTGATGAGTCCTTGTAATATGCTGTCCAGGTTTGTTTGTTTGTTTGTTTATCATAGCTTTCAGACACTCCAACAATTCTTAGACTATTTATTTTTGATCTATTTTTCATGTCAGTTGTTTTTCCAGTAGAAGTACTAGATTTTCTTTTATATTTTTATTTTTTTTTATTTTGTCATAATGTTTCCTGATACCTATGTAGTCATTAGCTTCCATTTGCTCAATCCTAATTTTTAAAGAATTGCTTTCTTTCTTGAGTTTTTGTGTTTCCTTTTCCATTTAGCCCTAGAATTCTAGTCCTTAAAGATTTGTTTTAGTAGTTTTTGTTTTTGTTTTTGTTTTTTTGTTTTGTTTTGTTTTGTTTTGTTGGCATGTTCTTTTCCATTGGTCCACTCTTATCTTGGGGGAATTGTTTTCTTCAGTGGTTTGTTGGCCTCCATTTTGATTTTCTATAAAGAATATATATATATAATCCATATATAATGGCCTTTAATGAGTTTTTTCTTTCAAATTGTTGATTATTTCTATCATTTCCCTTACTATTTGATTTTTAAATTTCTTTTCAAGTTCTTCTAACAGTTCTTCTTTGGGCCTGACATATTTATAAATCTAATTTGGGGTTCACATATTTCCTTTTTGCCATTATTGTTCTCTTCTGAAATAATCTTTGACCTTCCTTGTCACAAAAATAACTTTTTAAGTTTGTTTTTTTTTCTTCATCATTGGCTCATTCTCTCCCCTACCCCCTCATTACCTTGTCTATATGTTAAGATTCTATTCCATTCCTTTCTCTACTCTTTCAAACTTTCAACTTAGCTTTCTTTCATACTTAGTGTAAGTTTAACTGTCTTTGGTTCTTTCAGTGTACACTTTGAGAGAGTGGCCTAGATGACTTTGTGTAGAGAGGCTTATAGCTGTTTGTTTGTTTGTTTTCCCAGTTGTGTGTTCCTTTACTGTCTCCTGTGATGGATTATTCCCTGCTTTGCAGTATCATTGTCTCAGGCCCCATGCAATGACATAATGTTCCTCCCCAATCTGCCATTTCATTAACTTAGATCACATTAAATCAGGCAAGATTGGCACTGGAATGGTCCCCTACTCTGTTGTTTTCTTTAACCAGGACATTTGGTAGCATGTAGGGCTGCACCCCATCTTCTGTTTTGTTGTATCCAGCCACTTAGAAGTATGTTGGGTTATTCTTCCATTCTACTGTTGCATTGGTCTTTTCTCCCATTTTGTAGTCATCTTGGGGTGCTCCTCACTCTGTTATGCCCTTTGCTCAAGACTCATGAAACCACTGTGGGTTGATTAACATACTGCCATTTCTCTTCAATGCCATACTCACTGGGTTACTCTTCCTTTTCATAGCAGCAATTTGTCTTTCCTGTTTTCCTTTGTTTTGAGGAGTTATATTTTCTACTTTTGTGTATTTAAGTGAACTGAGCATCCCTTAATCTACCATTTTAGCTCCCACTATTCAACTCACATAATTTTACTTTTATATTACAAGTATAAGGGAAAGAAGTTCTCTCCAAGACTCAAATTTAATTACAGAAGGCCTCGTAAGCTAATCACAAAGTATAAAGTAGGTATTAAGGAAATAACATCTTAGATTTTAAAAAACTCACAATAATGCATTCATATACATAATGTATTGATTAATAAACAAAATATATCTCTAAGCACTGTGATACCTTTTTGAAGTATAAATCTCCTTGATTGTTAAGGAGAAAACATCTATCTATTGATTGAGCAAACATATTAGATATTTGGCCTCTAAATTACTGGATAAATTACAATAATTCTAGTTCGGGACTGGGAGGACTCTGGCCTTGGGAGTACTTTGTAGAGGTAGACACCTTTACCTGTATAAGAGGGGAACAATTAGGGCAAAGGTACTTTCTCCCCCACACTCATCTCCTTCATAGACCATATAGATCTCATAGACCTAAAGGATCTATTGGAGACAATGATTCTATTAGGAGCAGGGATACACACAGGAGAATAGGCAGATGTGGGATGAAAATCATCCAAGGAAAAAGGTAACTTTTCATTCTAGATCTCAATGTTGTATATAAACTGAAGAACAAAACATGTGTTAGAAGGCCAGCCAAGAACATGCCCATTAGGGGATGCCTGATGACACTATGAAGAAAGGACTTTTGGCACTAAAAGTTTTGAGTCACTAATTGTATAACAATTGTTCTTTCAGGTTTTTATAGAGAAAAATCTTGTGTCTGTTGTGCTTTCAATAGTCCCTAAGTAAATCTGTTCCATTAGTTAATCAAGTCTATAGGCTGATTCTTAGTAGATAGTTACCTGATAATGGTTTCTGGGAGATTCATATTAGAAATACAGCCAACAAGGGTTACCCTAGGTCTTGAGAAAAATGGTCTACTTCTGGATATTTAATCTGAGAGTATAATATAAGAGTTGAGTAATAAGTCAGAGGGAAAGGTACACATTCATTTGTGTCATCTCACCTTCATCACTTTGTTATTAGGGGCTTCTTAGATCACTAAACTTAGACCAAAAAGAGTTGGTAAGAAAAGGAAACAAACATTTATAAAGGACCAAATATATACCATTCATTGGACTGTTTTATAACTACTACCTCATATGACCCTCCTAACAAACTAATAATATGCCATTACTTTCAGTAGACATCATATTCTATGGATGATTTATTCAGAAAGCCATAATGTGTTCTAATGCCATGAAATCTGGGTTATTAGTCACTTAAAGTATGATTACTAATTAAAATAACATGTAAATATAAAGGTAAATCTTTATTGCTCAATAAACAGTAAATTATTTAGTCAGACATGATTGAACAAAATGACTATATGATAATAACAAGGCTGGAGGACCAGGTGGGTGGTAGAGTGGTTAGAATTCTAAGCCTGGAGTCAGAAATACTCATCTTCCTGAGTTCAAATCCAGCCACAGACACTTACTCGCAGTGGGGCCTGGGCTTAACCTTTAACATTTAAACTTTTTTGCTTCAATTTCCTCATCTGTTCAATGAGGTGGAGCAGGAAATGGCAAATCATTCTAAAATCTTTGTTAAGAAAATCATAAATGGTTGGACACAATTGAAATGATAGAATAACAGTAACAAAAAGGATGAAGGTCATGCCATGTCATTTTCCTACTTTGTTTTGAAGAGAACCAATCATATTACCAGATTATATCTTGACTTATTTATGTCTTGATTTTCATAAGAACTGAATTTAAATGAGGCAAAATTGCTCAGTCATCTGTCTCATTCTCCTTTACATTCATCAGAGTCATTAATGTCACTGACAAAAGTCAGAATGATTAGCAGTAACCTGGGATGCTCTGCACAACCATGGCATCTTCAATGTCTTATAAGATTCAAACCCTACATAGATCCTACTTGAACCTATTTGAACAGAATGGCCAATTCAGAGTATAGGCATATGATTGTAATTTGTAATATGTTTTCATAAGTCTCTACTAAGTTAAATGAAATAATCAAACTCTTTTATTAAGTCCTTAAAATATATGAAACATTTTGATTAGTTCTGGGGATACAAATAGAATACATGTCTCCACTCTATTGGAGTTCAGGTGAAATGCCATAATAGCTAAGTCTACATTTATATCTTTCTCTCTACATTTAGATGTAGATAGATAGATAATACATACAAAGGTTCAGAAATACTAAGGTTGAATTTCAACTGATGAGAAAGCTAGCAACATTTCAGATATTTAACTTTATATGTTTGTATTGCTACTAGGCAAAAAAAGAAAGCATTTTGCTGAACTGACTTGAGAATTAATGTCAATTGGGATTCAAAATCCCTGTTAAAATATACTCATCTTTTCCTTTTTTGTTTTGAGAATATAATTACATTCTTTTTAACAACTATATTTCACATCACTGGGAAAGGAGTCTAATGCAATGACATCTGTAAAAACGAATTTTCTTCACACCTTAAAATGACCCTACTCAATTCTATACACAAGAATGGCTAAGTTGTTAGTTTCCCAGTCTCACTAAAGGCCTTATGGTTCCCCATATGATAATTAGATTCAAATAAGCAACAAATTTTGCCAACTATTTAGCAAGCACATATTTTGAGTGTACAATATCAAAGAATCTCAGGTAGGATCAGAAATATTTTTTTTAATTACAGCACTAGTATTGTGCTTATTTTTTATGTTGGGTAAGACCTATATACAAATAATGATCATGTAAATAAACTTGAAAGAGGACAAATGATAAATCAAAGTAGCAGAATTAGAAATTTGTAAGGGAAGGCTATCCTTTACTTTGGGGGTAAAAGATTAGGGAAGATTTCATGGAACTATTGGCACCTGAATTGAATCTTGAAAGAATAGAAGAATTTCAACAGTCAATTCAATTCATTAAATATTTATTTTGAAACTCTTGATAAAGTTCCTATAGGGTAGTTAATTCAGATTTTTTTTTAAAAATTATACCATTACCTTTTGTCTTATACATTTTAAAACAGAAGTGCAGCAAGGGCTAGGCCAATGGAGTTATATGACTTACTCAGGGCCACAAATACAGGAAATATCTGAGGTTAGATTTGAACCATGGTCCCCTCTACTCCAGGCCTAGCATTCTGTCTACTGTGCTATTTAGCTGTCGTTATAGGACCTTTTTTTGTTTTTTTTTCTTACCAGCAGACTTTTTTAATAAATATTTTGAAGTATCAAAATGAAATAAATAATACCATAGCTTTAGGGTGATTTATGCCTATGCTCTTTTTAAAAAAAGACCTCTCATCAAAACTTAGTTTAGTTCTTAATCAAATCATCCAAGAAGATGGCTAAGCTATCTTTTTCCTCAAAATCTATCTCTCCCGAATCCCCATTTATTCATTAACACCATTATTTTCCCAGTGAACCTGAAATCTGGTAATGAACACAATTCATTCCTAAGGAATCAACCTACAAGTCCTAATGATTTTTCATTTTAAATCACACTTTCATTTCAGACCTTAACATCTATTAACACCTTAATCTGAAGTTGGCTTTGAAGTCAACCACCCTCAAATGATCACAGAAGAACAAAAATGCCTCAAAAAAAATACTGGAGTAGCAGAACCAACAGAAGAGGGGAAGCAGTGTTCCAGCCCAGATCAATGCAGAAGGAGAGGAAAGAGGATTCATCTTTACTGGGGTATGAGAGACCATTGAACAAGTTTCAGTAAAATTCATATGCATTTCAGTCCAGATTGCGGGGGAAAGAGTACAGATGCTTCCAATCCAGCCCTAGCAGGGTAAGAGCTTAAACCAATACAATAGAGAACAAGCAGAAGAGTGAAGAAAGCAGCCCCACATTGGTCAGCTGGAACAGAGGATGAGAACTAGTTTAGGTAACAAAACTAATTAGATCTGTCCTCTGTGGGATTGGGGAGAATCCAACTCAACACAGCTGAATCGAACAGTTGCAAACCTCCACACATTTTGCCTTTTGAATGTATTTTATCCTTTCAAAATTTCTATACTTTTCATTGTTCTCTTTGATCTGTCCAGAATACACTTCTTTTTCCTCTGCCCCTATCAAAATCTGACTGATTCTTTATGACTCAAATCATATTCTTCCCTGAAGCTTTCTTTGACTTCTCTGCAATTCTTTGAATATCTGCACCAATTGTGAACTTAGCCACTCAATTTCAAAAGTACTTATAAACAATTGTATACAGTGTACCATGGTTTCATGGTTATTAATCTTGTCTTAACAACTAATCTTTATATTCTTTAAGGGATTTTTATACTTGTCCTGTAACCCTTAAAACTTCTGGCATAGTAATTAGAATATCATAAGAACTGAAACAATAACTTTTGGTAGAGACATTATTTGATTAATCTATGCAAGGACAGCACAAGTAAAAAGATCAATGTAGCACTTTAAAGTGTGTAAACAGTGTTTCCCATGTTATTTTATTTGCAACTCTCAAACTTGTGAGGTATTTGCAATTGCTTTTGTTTTATATATTATAATTTAGTAAACAGGTTTAGGAAGATAAAATGACATGCCCAGAGTCACAGATTTAGAAAGTTTTAGAGATGAGAAATTAGCCTGGGACTATATTCATCAAATGAATCTTACTTCTCAAGTATATACATATTATATACCTACAGATATTTATATACATGCACATATATGTATAGCACTTTGGGGACATGGGCAGGTATAAACTCTCCCTTTTCCAATGCAGATCATTTTTTTGTTATCATTCAGTCATTTCAGTTGTGTATGACTCTTTGTGACCCCATTTGGGGTTTTCTTGGCAAAGATACTGGAAAGGTTTGCCATTTCCTTCTTCAATTCATTGTGAAAAACTGAGGCAAGCAGAATTAATTGACTTGCCCAGGGTCACATAGCTTTGAGTGAATCATACAGATTTGAACTGACAAAATAAGTCTTCCTCACTCCAGGTCTAATATTCTACTCTCATCTATACCCTCTGGATACATTCACAGTTTTTAAATCTATGATTTAATAGAATATATTTAAGAATTGTGATGGCTCTAAAAATTTACTTGGTGGACAGCCTGATGCTGAGTCTCTTCAAATATAGGGAGGTTGATGTTAGTAAATATACAATCTGTTATAGGCTGATCTATGTAGGGCTAACAAAAGTCTGTACTATGCTTTCAATAACTTCAAAAGTAGTTTGTTTTTTTTTAAATGTAACCATCTCTTCTGTTGGAAAGACCATGATCCAAACAGATATGAATGAACAAACAAACCTAACAACGGCTGATATCCCCTCTACTGTTCCAATATTTTTGTACTCCCCTTTCCTCCACACATAGTTACCCCAAAACCAGAGACACTTGCTTCCTTGATCCCCAATCCAGATACTCACTCCATCTCCCAGCTATAGCCATTTTCATTAGCAGTCTATTATGCTATGGGATCTCTCCTTCCTCATCTCCATCTCTTGATTTCCTTGCCTTCTCCAATTCCAAGCTAAATTCCCATATTCTACAGGAAGCTTTTCTCAGTCCCTTAATTCTAGTATACTTTCTTTTTAAAATTATTTCTACCTATCCTGTATATAGCTTGCTATACATAGTTATTTACATATTATCTTCTCCATTAGATTGTGAATTCACTATGGCAGGGACTGTTTGCTCCTTTTTTTTTTTTGCATCCCTATCACTTTGTGCTTTTCATATAGTAGCTGTATAATAAATGTTTATTGTATCACTGACTATATTACTTTAAAGCCTTCAATGAAGTTTACATTATGAAATGAACCACAGGACCCAGCCAGAGTTGTGGCTCTAACTTGGGGTAAATGTTTTGAATAACAACCAATGTTTAGCCCTCTTAGCCTGAGGAAAACAGAGGATATATCACATGGGATTAGGGATATGAAAAATTGCCAAATAGTGAAATTTTAGTGGAAGAGGTCTCAGGATGGAGGTTCGGCATGTGAAGGAGAGAAGCAGAAATTACCATACAGGAGTTAAGGAAGAAGGGCAAAAAATATTCAAGGGAGTGTGGAAATCAACTGTACTGCTCCCTTTTTAATGGCCAATATCAGAATCAAGAACAGATAAGTGGAACAATTACTAATCTCAGTGAAATGACTGGATTTAGGAATTAGTATACTCTTCCCCATAACCCATAGAATAAATATTTTCTCATTTTTTCTCTCTTCCTAATAACCACGTAAAGAAATCTGGGAGAAAATTATCCTTAACCTTGTCCTATTTTTTGAGTCATCTTCTGCTCATGGCAGTTTATAAACCTGGGTCTCTTTTGATAAATGAGTTTGTTCCCATTGTCTCTGGCCATGGCATTATTTGAGATCAAAGTGGTTAGGGGGAACAGGGGAAAGTAGAACAGCTCTAAAGTTTTGTTTTTTGTTTTTAATTTTCACTATCTGACCTGAGAACCTTTTACCTGTGAGATGGATGGTTAAATGATGTCTCCTAACCCCAAGAATAAAGATTGATAGTTTAGTTTTTCTTTAATCCTATATCTATTCCAAGTATCTTTTCAAATTGGAACTTGCAAAAGATCTGGCTAATTGGAGCACTGGTACCCTTAAGAAGTTTGATCCCAGAGGTTAATGTTTGAACCTTGTAGCTGAAATAAAAAAGGAGCTAGGAGAGATTAGATGATAAAATTCTACTTCTGATTTGGCCCAAGAAGAAAGTTTTGTGAAGATCTAAATTCCCACCCTTCTCAGTTAGGAGGGGAAAGGGAAAGAAAACAAACCTCTAAGGATCTGCTTCCATACCTAGTGTAACACATACATTATTTCATTTCAATCAATCAATTAATCAGTATTTATTGAACAATTGTTATGTTCCAGGCACTATGTTGCACAAAAATGAATCAATCTACGCTCAAGGGGCTTCAAATTCTAATAGAGGATTCAATAATTTTGTGTGAATATATACACATAAAGATATAGACACATATATGTATGTGCATTTTGATAAATATGAATATTGTATATGTGGATATTTGCATGTATATGTATATATAGAGACACACAATACAAAATTATTAAATACAAGATAGTTTTGGAAGAAGGCACTAATAGCTGGGAAAACCAAGAAATATTTCATAAAGAGAATTGTGCTTGAATATGAGAAATTAAATAAAGCCTGTTTAACTGTAACATAGAGATCATGATCAAGGTTGGGGTTAGTGATGTCCAGTACAAGTTAAGAGATAGTTTGGGGCCTGATTTTATAGTGTTTTAAAAGATAAATGGAGCTTTAGGTTTTACTCTAGATACAATAGGGAGCCACTGGGGTAGATCAAGTATGGAAGTCAAATGATCTTATCCATATTTAAGAAAAAAATTACTTTAGAAGCAATATACAGAATGACCTGGAATGAGGACAGACTAGCAACGATGAGATTAATTAAGATGCTGTTATAATCATCTAGGTGGAAAGTAATTAGATGTGAGCTAAAATGGTAGCTCTATGCCTGTAGAAGAGATTGATTTGGGAGATATGCAGATAGCAATAGCAATACTCAGTGACTAGTGAGATGTGTTGAGGTAAGATGAGGAACCCAGGATAATGTCAATATTCAAAATATGTGACAAGGGAAAGATCATTCCTTTGATAGGAACAGAGTTCATTTGAGCCTTGCTGTAGCTCTGTAAGGTAAGAGATACAAGTTCCACTACAAGAAAAAAAGGGTTTTTTGAAAAAAAATTAGGTTCATTTTAGGATCTCAATACACAACAATAAACACAAATATTTGTAGTATCTCACAGATACAAATAAAGTTTGCATGCTATTATCCCCATTTATGTATAAATGAGAAAACTAAAGCCTGGGGAAGTTGAATGATTTGGCCCTGATTACAGAGTTATGCACCTATAAGATTTGAACCCAAGATTTCCCAAATTTAAGTTTAGCTCTCAAAATTGTATGCACACCATAACAGCTCCCATGCTCACCCCACCAAATACTTATCATAAAACAAACCTCTTCAAAATTTATTTTTAAAATAACTTATTTAACAAAATATAGAGGCTGAGTTAAAAGAAATATGTAGACAACCCTTCAATAGCCTAATGGTTGAGCCTCAGAAACAAAGCCCAGGGAGCCCTGACGTTCACATTCTTGTTTGAAATATTGATCAAAATGCTAAGTAGGATTGATTACTAGTTTATGTATACTTGCCAGTGCAACTGTGTTTTGTTGAAACAAAACTGCTGATATTATGCAATTCTCACATTAAAATAATAATAAAAAGCCTAACAAACAAAAATGATGATTGGGGTTTTTCTGTTATTTTAAATTAGAACATAATCACAGTTAAGATGTTTACTTTATTTCTGTTTGCTAAAGCAACAATATTTTAATTTTCTCAATCAGACAAATTCAAAATAGCAATATCTTCTGTGTATCTCAACTTTATTTTAATTCTGAGAATAAGAAGTTAGAAAATATTCATTTCTGTGTATACTTCTTTCCCCTCTCCATCCACCACAGCCTATCATAAGACATGATTTTAATATAGTTGATTCATAGATTCTTAGAATTCAAAGGGTCCTTCAAAATCATGTAGTTCAACCTACAACTCCATGTCTTAATCACATTATTTCTGAAAAATGATTGTCTAATCTGAGTGTGTACTTACATACTCTCCATGATATGGATTGCATCCTGTCACAAGACATACTTATTTCATTTATGGACAGTTCTAAATGTTGCAAAGTTCTTCAGTATAAAGAATCAAATTTATCTTTCTCTCATAAATACTATCTATACATTTTGACACTATGTAAAATGTCTGGAAATACTTCTAAATTAGAACCCATCCAGTATTTTGAGGCAATAATTGCATTGATCAAAGTCCTTCACCATCCTGGATATCTTCATTGAGATGTATTTTGTTTTTTCAATGTCTGCAACTGGAAACGAATGGATAATTGAACACTGAATCCCAGACATTGTTGACCACCCAAGGTTCCACCAAGTGGAACCATCACTTCTTTCTTTAGTCAATCTGCTTGTTGCATTTGGGTAAAATTTTGTTTATTTGCAAAGATATCACACTATTGACTTATATTAAGCTCATAGTCAACTAAAACCTCAGGAATTTTTTATACAATATCCTACTAAGACAGATCTTCCTAATTCTTTAATTGTGTAGTTTGAGTGTAATTTGGGGACTTAACATTGATTTCTATAAATTCATTGTTATTTGAGTATCAATTATTATCTCTTTATTCCTTTTGAGGCCTTTGTGGATTCAAACTCTGCAATCTAATATTTCAGCTATTCTGCCTAACTATTTTATTTCCTATTCCAAGAGATGGATTAGAAAAATTCAATACATCTGGGTCAAGGACAAAACCCTGAGGGATGACATTAGAGGTCTTTCTCCAGATAGAGAAATGTGTGTGAATGTCTTTAAACAATTCAGACATAACACTTATAGCTGTAGTTTCACTGTTGTAGTAACACTTTTTTTAAAGGAAATGTTTGTCATGCCTTTTGGTTGTTATTCTTTTTATCTGAAGAGAACTAAAGTGACATCATGTGTGTTGTTTTTTTGACTTGCTTATAAATTGGATTCAAGTGAGGCAATTGCACAAAGTCTTGACCTTCAAGCTTCACTCTTTCTTCCAGTCATTCAAATTCATTGACAAGACAGAACCCAAGACAACTGGCAATGATACAGTGTATGACTGATTTATTTTTCTGTCTAACCAAGCAATAAGTACTCCACAGTGCCTACTTCTCCTTCCTTCATGGCCATTGTAACAAATTGCTTTTATCTACCCCTTTTACTGGGAGAAGTCCTAATTCCTGGCATAGACAACTTCCCAACTCACCAATTTATCTGAGGCTTGTTGGTCATCTTTAGCCTAGTTTGGCCCACTTACCAAGACAACTGAGGTGTGGCGGTTCTGCAGGCTAGCTTCTTGGAACGACACATAAAAGCCAAGTAGCAGGTGGATACTAAAGGAGCTAAATAATCATTAAAAAGGTTTAGCAATCCCTCATATTAGATGTGCTAGGCTTCCTTGACTACCTCATTCACCCTGAAGTTCCTAGCTAGGATCTTAGAAAATAGGCCTTGTACAACTTTTATTTTTTCTGTGATTATAAATCATCTGAATAATAAGAAAACCTAGTTCTAAGAACTATAAATTTTAACCCATTTGTAAAATTTAAGACATTTACCGCTTTTGTTCTTTCATTTTCTTTTTAAAATCATTTACATTTTTGTTAACTTTTAATCTACTTTATTCATATCTTCATGTATCTTCATTCCCTTTAATTGGACCCTCCCCTGAAATAAGGATTCATGATTTTGAGGTTTAGAAAAGAAAAAAAAAATTAAGTCCAACCAACCAAAATAAAGGACACATTTGACAGAATATGCAAATTATTCATTTATTATTCCCTTCATTCCAGTGAAATAAAGGAAAATATTTATTTCTCTTTTCTGTAACCCTAATTATTCATTGTAATTAAAATACATATTTATTTTCTTTTTTTGGTTTTTTGATTACATTGTGTATATTTTTTCATGGTCCTGTTTATGTAAAGTTAGTTCATTTGTAAATGTTTATACTGCAACAATATTATACTGCATTATTATGCAAGAATTTGTTTAGCTATCGCTCAACAAATGATACTCTGATTTTATTCTAAATATTTAATTTTTGGCACCACACAAAGTTTCTTTGAATTTTGGCAAATATAGAATTTTCTTCTCTTCCGAAGAATGCTCATTCTTTTTATAAAAAAATTAACAACAATGGAATCTCTGGATTAATGGATATGAATAGTTTTATCATTATTTGCCTGTAATTACTGTTTTCCATAAAGGTGACACATTCATAAGTCAGCTAAGTGAGTCAGAGGATTGGCAGCCTGGCCTAGAGATGGGAGCTCCTGGGTTCAACTTCGGCCTCAGATACTTCCTACGTATATGAACCTGGGCAAGTTACTTAACCCCAATTGTTACTACTCTTCTGCCTTGAAACCAATTGAAATTTTTGATTCTAAGATATAAATACGGATTTTTAAAAAATCATAATTGTATAATGTTCTTCCTTCAGTCTATTAATTATTATATCATTTATAATATTTGCCAGTTTGTTGGGTGAAGCAGAGATGCTTTAATTGCCATTTTTCTTATAAAAAATCCTTTGTTCAGTTATCTACTGAACAATGACTGTTTATCTTATGTACTTAAACTAATTCCCCATGTAGTTTAGCTATCAGACCTTTGTAAAAGGTATTTGATAGGAATATTATTCCACAATTGACAATTTTCTCCTTATTCATAGCTGTATCTATTTGATCAGCAAACATTTTAACATCATGTAATCATAATTGGTCCCTGTATCTTTCAGGATGTTTTATTTGCATTTTTAAAACTTGGGCATCTTTACTCATTGATATGATTTTCTTTCATGACATTATTAAATGATATTTTTCTCTTTCCTACTCATTTATGCTATTAATTTTTTTTTATTTTTTTTAAACCCTTAACTTCTGTGTATTGACTTATAGGTGGAAGATTGGTAAG
The DNA here is from genome assembly GCF_016433145.1 of Gracilinanus agilis. NCBI lineage: Eukaryota > Metazoa > Chordata > Mammalia > Didelphimorphia > Didelphidae > Gracilinanus > Gracilinanus agilis. The sequence continues at coordinate 102,497,471 of NC_058130.1, forward strand.
GGTAGGCAATGGGGGTCAAGTGACTTGCCCAGGGTCACACAGCTGGGAAGTGTCTGAGGCCGGATTTGAACCTAGGACCTCCTGTCTCTAGGCCTGGCTCTCAATCCACTGAGCTACCCAGCTGCCCCCTATGCTATTAATTTTTAATATTCATTTAGGCCTCTAACTTTTCTTATGTTCTTCAAAGTCATTATTACTTACATCATTTTATACCCTTTAGCATATATGCTTAGTTTTTCTGACATATAACTTTTCTTTAAGCTAGCTTGTGCGTAGTCTATTTTTGTTAAAGTGTTGATACACTTGGGAAAATTGGAATGTAGCTAACGTAGATCTCAAAAGAATTATATCTGCAAATATACACAGAAAAGTTATAAAATGAGGAATAGTTCACTTGTATTCACCTTTAGAAGACTCTTAAAGGTTTTCAAATCTAATATTGAGAGAGGAACATTAAAATCTATTACAATTATTTTATTACTCTATATTAGCAAGTCTATTGACTATTTCTATAAAATTATGTATGATTTAGTTCACAGGCAACAAAGATTAATATAATTAATTTTCTCTAGTATTTTAAGTAATATGTAATTTTCCTTTTGTCTCTCTCGATGCAACAAATTATTATTTTTACTTTGACAATATGATTTCAACCTCTGCTTTTATGAAATCATCTCACACATATGCAATTTTATTTCATTTTTAATTACAATAATTTTGTGTCAGTATCTTATAAATGTGATTCTTATATGCATTGAATTTTTTGGTTAGGTTTTGCTTACCACAATTAATTTCTTTTGTAATGATTTTGTCCTTTTTCAATTTTAGTTGAGATTTTTCTCTGTAATTACATTTATTAGGCTAATTAGATGCTAATCTATTCCAAGACATTCTTGTTTGTTTATTTTCAATGGTTTTCAATTAAAAAACATCTATTTTCTCTCCTTCCCCCATCTCTTTATTGAGAAAGAAAAAAAAAGGTTCTACCTTTTATTTCCCTTTTTTCTATCTCAGACTCATTTAATTTACATATATTGTTAATTATATTTTCTTTTAATTCATCTATCTCTCTCCTGTTTTTGAACATGCACTTTTACTTCCTAGAATATCATCACTCTTTCATCTCTTATGTTTATCCTTTTAAATTTTTTTGACATCCTTTTTTAAGAAACATTCATTTAGTCTTTCTTATTTGTATTCTTTTCTACTTCATTCTAAATTTTGTTCTCCTATTCATAAGATAAACCTTTATAGATTTCTTCTTTTTTCTCTTTGTGTCCACCCTGCAAAGCAGAGGTTCCAGATTATAAGAATTAAACTTCCTCCTCAATTTATTTTTAAACTACTACATTTGTAGACAAGCACTTCTCTCTTCACTATATGTATATTTGTGCTCATACAAGTATAATAATAAAATAATTACCATTCTTTTGATTATAGTAACAGTAATTATATTTACATATTGTTTTAGGTAAGGTTTACAAAACATTATATATGTATATAAATGTATATATATACATATATATACATATATATATATATATATAATCATCTTATTTAATTCTCACAACAATCCTGTGAGGTAGATGCTATTATTATCTCCATTTTATAAATGAGGAAATTGAACCTGAAACATGTTAAATGACTTCCACAGGGTCATACAACTAAGAAAGGTTATAATCCAGGATTTGAAGTCTAACACCACATAGCTGCCTCTCATAATGTTCATTTCTAATAATAATATTTTGTAAAGAAGCAAGTAAAGTGTCTTTATAGAAGCCTAACGCATGAGAATAATTATAATTATTCAAAATCATAAGTCCCAGTCTGTAACCACTGACCTCTCCCCATCACATCAGAATATTATATCTTATCTCTTATATTGTCTTTACTACCTTGACTTTTACTACATCAACTTGTCCTTTTTACCTCCCTATCCCAAACCCCCCATGTGATTGTAAGAATCACTATAGCTATAACTATTTCTAATAACCAATTTCTTAGAGTGTTTATTTTCCCCCAAAATCAAAAATGAAAATAAAACAAAACAAACAGAAATTAATACAAGTATATGGTGATAGCATTGTTTCATTTCTCCTTTTAGTATAAGACCAGACACTCATTTCTCCCCTGATTGTACTTTCCTATGGCCTACCACACTTGTAAAAACTGTGAAGAAATCTGAATCCATTATCTATTCATATACCAGACTAGATGGTAAAGTATGTCTGTTTTCTCCCTTTCTCTTGTCTTTTCTATTAATTCAAGGGAATTCTCACATTATCACTTCCCTCAGACACCCTATCCCCATCACATTCTGATTCACTCTTTTGGTCTATGATAACTTGATATTTAGGATAATTTTTAAACTAGTGAATAAAAATTTGAACAAAAATTTGACAATCTGAATATTATAATTATAGTTTTTATATAAATAGACTATCAAATTCTGAAAGATAATCAATATATAGTTCAGCTTATCCCACTTAATAAATATGAATCAGCAGATAATAAAAGTTTGCTGAAACTTGGTTTAACACAAAATCTTCCACCTTTCCATTTAAGCATTATCTGCTCAAAGTAGAAACTACCCAAAGTGAAAAATGTGGCTTCAGTTTCAATAAGCCAGAACACCGACCAGGGGATGTAATTTATTAGGCAGTATCATGTGATTAATGGTGCTGAAAGGTTATCATAAGTCACAAATGACATTTCAAGTTATTACTACATAGTTTAAAAGACACGGCCTCTTAAAAGTGAGAAAAGAAAAGAACTAGGTTAATAGTTGAATTGGAAATCTTTGGGATGTGCACCCAAATGATGACACAGTTGACCATGTGTCAAAGTCAGTCAAGGACACTAAACTACCTTATTTGCTATTAAATACTGAATTGGAAATGAAACTTGAATATATAATAAATGTTGGTTACATTCTTTTTGCCAAATTAAGATTATCTAATGACTGAATATTAATATTTTGAGAAAAAAGTAGAGAGTGACATATAGACTTGGGGCTCATAAAAAGGCTATTAGGAAAAATAAACACTGATTATTGTCTTTTGAAAAAAATTCCAATTGCAAGATTCAATATTATTTTAAGAGTGTCTATGCATTATGAACAAGAGATAGAAATTAGGGATATCAGCAATGATCAAAGAGAATATAATATGTGTTAAAGGAATGTTCACTTTAGCTGAACTTACAAAGACAAAATATGAAAAAAAAGATAGGATCAAGATTAAAAAATAAACTTAATGATTAGAGAAACACATTAGACTGAGAGTAATAAAAGGACAAGACAGACAAGCATCATTTTAAAGGAACTAAGAAGAAATAAAATTTCAAAAAATAATAAATATGGTGTATGGAGACATAATAGAGTACAATAGAATTATGACCCAAAATTTAATAGTAGGTAATTATTTTAACTTGGAGAATTAAACTACTTATAGATACGAAGTAAAAGAAATTTTGATATTGTAAAAATAAGGCCTGAGTCAGGATTGAGAAGACCTTAGTTGAAACTTTGCTTTTCATACATAGTAATTACCTCAGAGTAAACAAGTCACTTACCTTTTCATTGCCATAGGTATCTTAACAATAAAAATTACAGATGAGCTGTCCACACCAAGATATTCTCCATTATAATGAAATGGCATTTTAGTGTAAAATTATTTATTTTGATAGCCTCAGTTTTGACTGGCTTTTTCATTATTAATTGTAAGTAATTAAGAAGTCAGTCATATAGTTCTGTTGAAACAAAAAAGTTTCTAGAAAGTTTTTGAGATGTGGAAATAATTTAAAATGCTATAAAACATACACTTAAAAGTACAATTTTTTTTTGCATCGAAGTATAGAATATTACTTATCAATGACAGACATGCAATGTGGAAAGCTGCATTATGGGAATTTTATTCATGGGCACATTCTGCCCAGATTCTTGGCAGTTTAGTCATTGCATATAGGGGTCATTTCAGAGAGAGAATGAGTGTGATATATCTGAGACAAAAAAAAAAAAAGAATCTTTTTTACATATTCTTCCAAGTAGCTGAGTGTTCTGATTGAACAGTCTAAAAGCCACCGACTCTAAAGGAAACTTATCAAATTGCTCACAGAACAGTCGGATCACCTGATTATAAATGAGTCAGACATATGTATTGGGTGGCCGTATGCCATACCCATCCAGTTACTGAGGATGATGCCAAACTATGAGGGGGAAAATCAATTATACACACATACATTTTCGTTTCATAAAATGCATATGTACAAGAAAAGTTCTTTTAAAAATTATAGTGTTTATTATTAGTATTAGTATTAGTATTGGTATTATTCCTGGAATTATTTAAAGTGTCTACCAAAACATTCAACTTACTTAGGAACTGGAAATCATATATTTGAAAATCTCATTTTAAACAAAATACAAAATAATATAAATAGAGAGATACTCATAGACAGAGTCCCTTGAATCATAGCAGTTTTAGAATAAAAAAAAAGTTTGGGATAAAAAACTTATTCCAAAGCATTAGCATGAGTTCTTTTCCTCAAAAGCAATATTCCAGTTGTCTCTGATATGCAAAAGTGTAAAAGACAAGGGGTGTATCTCTTAGAATATAATCAACTGCAATTAATACCTGCTGATTCATCTTGTGTACCTAAAGGTGTTAGAGATTATATATACTTAAGTATATATGTATATACTTACATATATATAATATATTTAATATATTAATAATATATGATATGATACATATAATAATATAAATAATATAATTCTATCCATTTAAATATATATATATATATA
>NC_058130.1:102507165-102529313 GCF_016433145.1 Gracilinanus agilis
CTCTCTCTCTCTCTCTCTCTCTCTCTCTCTCTCTCTCTCTCTCTCTCTCTCTCTCTTTCTTTCTTTTTCTTTCCTCTGTCATACATTCCTTTATATTGACATTTGCATCATGGCTTCCAAAAAGCCACCTGATTATAACAGAATAAGAACCATTAATAATCTGATGAAAGTTAAATTAACAGTCATAGGAGAATTTCCTTCACTTAACTATTAAGTATATAATATTGTGCCAAGCATTTCACCCTATACTAGGCATTCAGTTAGCATTAGTTGAATTGATTTGGTTTTAGGGGAAGAGAAAGAAGAAGACATAAGGGTGATGCATGAGAATATTCTCATTAAGCTCAGAATGACAATCTAATTGAAATTAAGAAATAAAATTCCAGGAATATAGACACCATGGTAAGGCAAATTTTCTGTTTTTAGAGCTATCACAATCCTCAATTCTTCACAAAATATTCAATATAAGTTAGAATTGCAAAAATTAACACAGTATAGAGTTGAGCACTGAACATGACTGATACCAGGAACCAAGACAAAAGATATTTGATGAATAAATAATTATATTACTAGTTTAATTTTAATGCTGAATTTGTTCATACCAGTGCATGAGTGATTTAGATAGTTTGCTCTAGAAATAAAGGACATGGGAAGCAATTTTGAAGCAGCTAATATGTAATTTATATAGTTTACAATTTATACTAACCTGATCCCATTTTCATTAGAAATGAATAAGAATAAAAAAGGAAATAATAGGAGCATGCAGTACCCTCAAGGTAGTGTTAACACCCCCAAAATTCAGTATTATATCCTATGCTACATATATATATGTGTATATATATATATACACATATATATATGTATTTATTTAGGTAACATTCTCTTGAAGTCAGAAAATTTTCCCTATCAAATGACTACAGGACCAGGAATAATATTATTTAATACCATTTCTGTTTCATCCATGTTTTCCCCCCTAATTAAAAGTTCCTGTACTTTTCTTAGTTGCAGTATTATGAATTTCTCTTACAGAATTCATGGCTTTTTACCTCATTCAATGAGGATTCATCTTAGGTATACATCCAACTCATACCTATCTGTTAGGTATTAAAGGAGCAGTTTATTGGCACAGGGGATAGAGTACTGGACTCAGACTTAGTAAAATCTGAGGGTGAATCGTGCCTCAGATACTTAGTAACTAAGTAACCCATAGTAAGTTACTTAAAATGTACCAAACTCGTATTTATCATCTGTAAAATGTGAGGTTTTGGTCACATCTCTTCCACTTGTTAATCGATGATTCCATGTTCTTCCCTTTATCAGTCATGATTCTATATAGCATAGAAATCACATGACCTAAACCAATTATCCCTCTGGGTTTGAGTTTCCTCTTATGCAAAAGAGGGGTTTGGATGAGATAAACTATAATGTCCTTTATAGTGCCTACAATCAGATTTTATGTTCTAAAATACCAGGCATTTCTTAAAAAGGTTCTCAAGGCATGTTTAGCATTATTACTCCACCTAAAATTCACTTATAAGTTTAAAATGCTATTGTTTTATTTTCTTCACAAAGTGTTTTAGTGGCAACTCCCTGTTTTTGTCTTCAACGTTTCATTCCAGAAGTGACAAACTCAAATAGAAATGGAGCCATTAAACCATATAAGAGGATCCCTGCAGGCCCCAAACATATAGAAATTTTCATGTTAATATTTGTGGCTATGTCCTATTACATTTTTATTTATTTTCTTATATATTTCCAATTACATTTTAATCTATTTGGGCTCACTTGGTTGGTCAAATACCTATATTTTACCATTTCTTATCCCTTCAGATTTTAAGAGATTAAGCATCCTTTGAAGATCATAGAATAATATAATTTAGAAAGGGAAGGAACATTAAGTGGTTACATAATCCAATCCTCTTGATACAAATTAAGGAAATGAGGGACAGAGAGGTTAAATTTCGTATTCAAGTTTGCTTAGGTGATAACCAGCAAAATAGGTTGTCTGTCTCCAAGTATAGGGCTTTCTCATTTCAGCATGCAAAGTTGCATAATTTAGTTTGGGAGGATTCACTACTTTTTCCTTCCCATCATTCTTGGAACTGAATAAATTAACAATTACTCACCTAATAGTTAATAGCTTTCTACTTCTAGCCACAGGAGGAGCTTTACACTCATTCTGTTAGATCCAAGAATATTAAAGCTCAAGGGAACTTTGAACTTATCTAAAATATTCATCTCTAAATATTTTTATCATATTAACATCAAAATGAAAAACATTTAATCACATATCCATAATAAATTGTCCTTATAATGTATTTGTACATTAATTAACATAGTATAGCATTCTGAGCACTGGTTCTGACTGACATGTATTGGGAAATAAGACAAAGTATATTTGATGAATAAATAAGTATATTGCTAGCTTAATTTTAATGCTGTATGAATGTACTAACTTCTTTATGTACTTTATGTACCCTAGAACATAGTATGCTAATAAATATGTAGATTTAAGTAAATTAAACTTAAGTAAATAAAAATAAGAAATAAAAATAAAATAATATTTAGTACTAGAGTCAAAAAGGAGCCACTGGAATTTATTGAGTATGACAGTATGGTTAGATAAGAACATTAGGGAAATCACTTTGGCAGTTGTATGAAGGATAAATTAGAAAAGGGAGAGTGTTTAAGTAAGTAGGACAATTAGGAGGTGTTTACAATAGTCTAGATGAGAAGTAATGAAGGCCAAAAATTGGGTGTTGGTTGTGTGAGTTAATCAAGTGATTTTATGAGATTTTATGAGGTAGGAAAAGATTTGACAAATGATTGTATATATGAGATGAATGAAGATGAGGAGTCAAGTATGACATTGTAAACCTAAATGACTGGAAGGGCAGAAGGGCAGGGGAACCCTCAGTCATAGTAGAAACATTTAGAAGAGGGTTGGATTTGAGGTAAAAAATGATGTAATGAGATTTTGTCATTTACATTGTAACCCATAAATATCTGTTTATCCTATTGTATTTATCCTACTCTTTTCCTTTGAAATAACAAAGAAGGTAGCTGTATGATGGATGGTTGTAGCTCTGGAGCACAGAGACAATCAATGGGCATAAAATAGTTAAAAAATGACATGTTCTGGTCAGGATATTAAACAGAAATAATGTTATTTGACATGCAAATGGTTTACCAATATTAAGGTGTTCTATACAATTTATTTGCTTCCTGTTATCACTGTTGTTATCCTAATAATAGAAAAGTTTCCCCAAGGGAACCTATACTGCTGCTGAAGAAAAAAGAAAAAAAATCTTGTGTGAAGCTTAGATTATAACTATGTAAAAGGGTCAATTATGAGATAAAAGGAGAGTGTTAAAGAAGTTAGTTGGCTCTGAGTGGGGATAGCTAATCAGGAAACATTAAACAATAATGGAAGTTGGGGATATTATAAATGTTTTGGTGAGGAGTCCAACAATGGTTGACCATTTACCACTTTGAATGAATAAATGACTTTCCAAATATTCAAGTTTTTAGAGACCAATGGACTAATGAAAACCAGTTTTTTCATATATACAGAAACAACGACTGGGAAGGTTAAATAAATTATTTGAATTCATATAACAAATTAATAAAAGAATGAGTGTTGAAACCCAGACATTCGAACCTTTTTTTACCTAAAAGAAAATTACATTTCCACTGCTATTGTACTCAATATTGTGAATTACTATAGTTCAAGAAGTCATTCAGATCTTATGAAAAAATATATATTTACTTTTAGCCTCTGTCTTATCATTAGATCATATTTCTGTAGCCCCAAATCTTTTTACTTAGCTACCATATTCATTCTATTTTAACAGTTATAGTATATGTGATTATATTATGATACTATAATATACAAATGTACATTATTACATTAGGAACAATTATCAGTTTCTCCTGAAGCTAATTTTCTATGTTAAATAGAGCTATGAATTTTGAGAAGCAATGGTAAGTGGATTCCAAATCAAATCTTTTCCCCCTGCTATTAAATTCTATGTATTCACATTATTTCAATTTAAGGCATTACACATTTTACCACCAAAATAGGGGAAGAAACAATTCCCCACTAAGTGTCATGACTACTGCTGTTGTTTATTTTACTCAAAGATAATTTCCCCAATTAAATGTAATAAGAGAGTTCAAAATATGTTTCAAGAACTTAAAAGATTTAAATTGTCTCCCTTCTTCCCTTCCTCTACCCTTCTCAGAGAAGGTAAATAATTTGATTTGGATTATTCATGAATTACAATGCAAAACATAATTCCATGCTGGTCTTGTAAGAGAATACACATGAAAAAAACAAAACCCCAAAATAAAATTCTGAATAAACTATGTGGAAAAAGTCTGCTTTGACTTGCTTCTGACTCCAAAAGTTCTTTCTCTGGAGGTGGAGCATTCTTTGTCATGAATCCTTCAGAATTGTCCCACATCAAAATATAGCTGAGAGAAGCTAAGTCTTTTAAAGTTAATCATCAAAAATATTGCTGTTAATACCACTACTAATTTTGCACTCCAAAAAGATAATAAAAAAGGTTGTACAAAAATATTCATTGTCACATTCTTGGTGGGGGCAAAAAACTGGAAAATGAGGGGCTTTCCCTCAATTAGGGAATGGCTGAACAAATTATGGCATATGATGGTGATGGAATACTATTGTACTGTAAGGAATGATGAACTGGAGGATTTCTACATGAAATGGAAGAACCTCCATGAACTAACTCAGAGTGATGCAGGTTTCTAGTAAAATATTAAATAATGGGCATTCTTGCTTCATTCCTGATCTTAGAAGAAAGGCTTCTAACTTATCCCCTTTGCAGATGATAATTGCTTATGGTTTTAGATAAATAATATTTACCATTTAAGAAATGGCCCATTTATTCCTATTTTACTGTTTTAATAGAAATGTGAATATTTAAGTTTTCTGTATCTGTTAAGATAATATTGAGATTTCTATTATTTCTGGTCACAATGGATGATATTATAGTGTCCTTGCTAGTTTTTTAATTAAAATTTTTACTTTGATAATTATTAATGAAATTGGCCTATAATTTTCTTACTCTGATTTTGCTCTTCCTGGCTTAGGTAACAGTATCATATTTATGTCATAAAAAGAATTTGATAGAATTCTTTTTCTACCTATTTTCTCAAATATTTTCTATAATATAGAGATTTTTAAAAAAAAACATTTGAAAGAATTAACTGGTGAATAATACATCTGGCATTGGGCTTTTTTGTGGAGTTAATTGATGGCTCATTCGATTTCTTTTCCTGAGATGGAATTACTTAAATATTCTGCTTCCTTTTTTTGTTAATTTGGGCAATTTATATTTTTGTAAATATTTATCCATTTCACTTAGATTGTCAGATTTATTGGCATATAATTGAGCAAAATGGCTTCTAATGGTTGCTTTAATTTTGTCTATTGTTGGAGAATTTATCCTTTTCATTTTGATACAAGTTATTTGATCTTTTTTCTTTTCCTTTTTTAATCTAATTAGTCAATGCTCTACCTATTTTATTTGCCCCCCCCCATAAAACTGACTACTAGTCTTAATTATTACTCCTTTTGTTGGTTCTATCACACTAGTATTTGTTTTGAAGTGTAATTTTTAGTTAGGTTGCAAAAGATTCATGTGGTTTGAACTTTCCCTGCTTCTACTTTGCCATCTTGGCACCTCCTTTGTATAGGAAATCTACTGCTCTAATTGGTGATAAATGTATTAAAATATAATATGTCTTATATTGCCTCCTCAACTGAAGTTTTTTTGTTTTGCTTTTATTTTTACTTTTTCTTTGATATAACAGAATTATCTTTGTGTTTTTACTTGTTACCTATCAATAGAAAGGGGAAAGTAGTTTAATCTTCCCTTTCAGCCATAGGAAATAGAACAAAATAAGAGTAACTAATGATCTTGGGCCATATTATTTACCAAAAAGATACTTAGAAAAATATTCTGTTTTTTTAGTGACCAAGAGGTTCAATAATTATTAGTAGCACAACAGAGAGCAAAAATATATATGATTTTAAGCTAATTCAAGAGATATAGTATTTAATAATAAGAAGGTGACAGTAGCCCTGTACTATCCCATGGTATGAAAAGATTTGGAGTATAAGACTCAGTGCTAGGTGCCACAGATAAGAAGGATACATACAGGCCAGGAAATATCCTGAGGATTATGATCAGTGTTCTTAGGGATCTTTAGAGTATATCATAGAGGTTCTATTTATATCAATGTAGAATGTTCAATTTGGAAAAAGGAAGGCTCAGAGAGGGACATGATAACTGTCATCAAGATCTTAAAAATTTGGCTGTACAATGAGAAAATTTCATTTCCTAACCCCTTTTTTAGGATATATCTATAAATTATCATCCTCCTTCTTGATCTTATAATAAGGCTAAAAACTTAGAGCATTTTTTCTTTGTCATGTTTCTCTGATAGTATGGGTTTTACTTTGTTATGGAATAGAAATAGGTGGATAGACAGATACAGACTGACTAAACTTGTTTGAAATTCTTCACAGGCCTTATGTGTGACCCTGGGCAAGTAACTTAACCCCACTTGTATAGGCTTTACCACTCATCTGCCTTGGAATCAATGCATAGTAATGATTCAAAGGCTGAAGGTAAGACTTTAAAAACAAAGAAATTCTTCATAGGAAGAGATCAGTGAACTTGCATTCAAAAAATCTTAGCATCAAATTAAGTTCTGCCATTTAACAACTATTTGACTTTGAAGCAATCAATTCCCAGAGTTTTAATATTCTTTCACAGATAAGTCAAGTTGAATTGGATTATGTCTAAGGATATGCTAGTTCCTGAATATTTGTTATTGTGATATCTAGCCAGATTTCAAATTATATTATTAATTTGAAAAATTTAACCTTTTCTCTTCCTTCCTTTCAGGAAGTCACTAAATTCTTGGGCTTAACCATTCTCTTTGCATGACTTAAAGGAAATTGTATTCACATTTTTTCTCTTCTTTTATTCCCCCTGTCCTCTTGCTCTCTTCTACATGATATTCTTTACTGTCTGCTTGCCAATTGTTAACTGCAAACCTCAGGTATCTCTCTTATGATTTGGGTGTTCAGGTGTCCACACTCCAGGGCTGTTAACCAATTCCTTTGGTCTCATAGTACTTCATTGTATTCTTAGGTCTCTAAAGAGATCAATTTTAGATTGTTACACGCTCAATTTTCACTACCCTATGACGTTTTTTTTCATTTATAACATTACTGCTACTGAGTTAAATGCCCCCCCCCATAAAGCTATTCCATTTAAAGTCATTTTTTCCCTAGAAAACCAAATGCTGAACTTAGACAAGTCTACTTGTACACTGAAAATGAGGACTGTGAAATGTATGACAGTAGTTCTGAGCAAGGAAAAAAAAATTACTGGTAGGTAGTATGGCGAGAAAAGGCACAACATAGCAGGTATGACTTGAATTCAGTCTAGTTAAATGATAAAATTCCCACAAATTATAATTTGCAAATTGTCTCCACCTTTATATTTTATGAACATTCTTTCTTTGTTAATCACTTAATGCAATAATACATTTTATTCTGATGGAGGAGATACTTCTCAACATATACCCTCAAGAACAGTTTTTTTTAAAACATACTGCACCATATTGGCAGTTCCCTCATGATTAACAAAATGAAACAAAACAAACTTTGACAATATAAGGCCAACACTAACCACTTAATTAGAACAGATTTGTATTATATGCATGTATTTCATTTTATTTTCCTTTAAATTCAAGGCTATGCTGCAGGCAGCTCATACCTGCTCTTCAGGGGGAATTATTAAATTTTCCCTTTTTACCTTTAAATTTATGCCCTGAAAATCACACAGATTAGGACTTAATCTATTGTTTGTTCATCATTTTGCCTTTTAAAAGTGAGGAAAATACTTTCTAAGGCAGATTAAAATTAAAATTAAAATTAAATTTATTATTTCAAATTAATTTAATTAAATTTTAAATTTTGTCATGTGTACTTTTTTGTGGGGAAGCCACTTATTAACCTATAACCTAACTTAATAACTACTACTTACATTTTTATAATCATTGCATTTATTGTTCTACTATATTGTTTAATTTTAGTATTGTACTTTCTTTACTCTGAATTATTTCATGTTTTCCCATATTTCAAATCATCAAAGTCAGAGTAATATTCCTTTATATCCATAAACCATATTTTCCCCACTGTTCTTCAGTTTTTGAATGTCTTTTCTCTAACATTTAATAAGCCTTGAATAATCTTTTTGTTGCTATTGTGGTGAATAACTGCCTTGGGATATAGTGCCAGCTGTGGAAACTCTTGGCCAAAAAGACATAGACAATTAAGTATCTTTTTGCATGATTAGAAATTATTTTCCATAATAGTTTAACAAATGAACCAGTACATCAACACTAAATTAACTTGCCTGCCTTTCCACAAAACCTCCAAAAGCAAACTTTTTTCCATTTATTAGAATAATTGTACAATGATTCTTCAATATTCTTGAAAATATCAGAGAAAATTTTGGTTTTCACAAACTCCAAAATATTCAGCAATATAATGGCTGACTCTTTGTACACTTGCTTTTTGAGATGAAATACAAGAATTTTAAAGGATATTCAAGCAAGAAACCAAATATTTTGAGCATTGAACAACTCTACACAAATATTTCTCTGGGTACCACTAGTTTCTACTTTAATTCATTCTCAACATGGCAGATTAAAATGTACACTAAGATACTACAACAGAAGATAAGAACTTTTAAAAAAGATAGAAAAAATTACATATTTCGTTTAATTGAATTATAGGTTGAATATTGGCTCCCTTGAAGTATTGTCTGTTGTACTTAAATTAGACATCTGGGAACATAAAAGGAATCAGACACAGGGAATGACTACTTCTAGATTAAAATCTGTACTGGGGAGAGAGATTATAGAAAAATAAGTAGAAGACAAAAACAGAAATTTAAAGTATACTAAGACATGACAGTAAAGTTACTCCAGCTATATTAATGCTTTTATTTACAATCCAAGTTAGAAAGAAATTATGTCAAATTGACTATTCAAATGAAATCTATTACTTTCCTCCATGCTCGTTATGTTGAAGCAATTTACAAAAGAAGAATATTTGCTATTTTTATTATTGCTAGTACTAGTCTTTTCAGGTAGATTATTATCCCTATCTCATAGATGGGGAAACTAAGACTAGGAAAGATTAAGCATTTTGCTCAGTTGTATCTGAGTCAGTATTTGAATTCAAATCTTAATGACTTCAAATTCAGCTATCTATTCACTATACCACTTATTTGGAATAATGTAAATCATAATTAATAAGTGTTACCAAAAGTCAAAATAATATTAGTTGATGAGATACAAAAAAGTATTTAATTAAAATATCTATTCAATACCTAATACAAAGAGAATTTCTTGGAATATGAAGATATAATAGGACATTTTCCTCTACTCAAAAATTTTATAATTTGATTGAGGGATTACATATGTAATTAATTATAACATAAAAAGAAATCAGATGATCACTTGAGAGAGCTTTTAAAGGAACACATTAATTTAAGGAGGCGAGTGAGAGAAGTCTATAAGGCTTTATAATGGAGAGAGTTAATATTGTTCTCAAAAGAAGAGAATTTTAACATCAAATAATGTGAGTGAGGAAGGGGCTTAAACCAGGCATGGTGAGTAGTCTGCATAACTGTGGAAAAGTGGAAAAGAGTAGGATGAGATCAAAGAAGAGGCAGTAGAACTTTATGGCCAAAATATGGTTTGCATGAGGAAGAATGGCAAGTAAATTGTATTGAAATGGAAATTTAAGGAAAATTTTTTGCTTCTTGAAACCAGGCCAAGTGGTTTATGTTTGATTTTCTATTAATAAGAATTGGCTTAAAATTTTTGAGGTATCATTAAATGTATCATCTGGAAGGTTACTCTGACATACTAATTGATTGGATATACTAGTGCAAACAATCATAATATTATTTCATTTATAATTTTTATTTCATTTTCTACCAATAAAATTTGAATTCATTAAAATCAAGGGTTGCTTCACCTTCATTTTCATTACTCCAGTAAATAATTTTTGAATTTCAATTAATGGACTTCACTAGACATGAACTGAATGGGGAAAGAGATGAGAGGAAGGAAATGACTTCAATATTGTGATATTTAATGATAAAAATTGCAGAATAGTAGCACTCAGCAGAAAATTAAGATATTTGAGAGACAAAACAATGGAAACAAAGAAATGAAAAAGTAGACAAAAATACAAGCAGAATTGAACTGTATTCTTGAAGGAGAAGGATAGGAAAACTAAATATTTGACTTAGGAAATATGTAGCGATACATGCCTATAATTTTACACATAATAAATAATATTAAAATGTATATACATATATGTTTATATGCAGATATATTATTATATACACACTGTATGTGTATGTATTTACATATCCCCAAACATATGTCAATGATTACATGAGACAATAAGAAATATTAGAACAGAATTAAAAGACTGAAGAATAGAAAAATATAAAATATCTATTAACCAAAGCAACTGACTTGGAAAAATTTTGAAGTTATATAATTAGGAAAAGTGAGATACTATAAAATATACCACAAAAATCAAAAATATTTGTACCATATTTCAGAAAGTTATAAAAGAAATTTCAAAGATCTCTTATAAGCAAAGATCAAAGTGAAGATAGAATTTTCTACTTTCTTCCTAAAATATGCAATGACTCAGCCCTTGCTATGACTCTGGCACAGTAGGTGTTGTGGGGGAGGAGTGACTAATTCATGCTTTGGTGGGTCTAGTTTTACATCCTTATAGCA
Source organism: Gracilinanus agilis (assembly GCF_016433145.1). Taxonomy (NCBI): domain Eukaryota; kingdom Metazoa; phylum Chordata; class Mammalia; order Didelphimorphia; family Didelphidae; genus Gracilinanus; species Gracilinanus agilis. Next base: position 102,518,044 of record NC_058130.1, read on the forward strand.
TGGAAATGCTCCCAAACTACCTACCTTCAAGGCTGTGCCCTGTGGTAGAGCCCCTTCACTCATCTGATTTTGATTTTTGTATTTTGAGATGCTTTTGTGGGAGAATACAGCCCTTCCTTCTACACTGCCACCATCTTAGCCTGGAAGACTCCCAATTATAGTTCTTAATAAATAAAACATCCTTAAAAAGAAAACTTTTCCTCTTCCCCCACCACTTAGTACAGAGCCTGGCACATAGTGGATATTTAAATATTTTTAAGTAACTAATAAATGTAAGCATTTAAAATTCCTTTTATTGTTCTTTGATACTTTTTTACCTTATATAGTTTTTAATTTTCTTATGGATTGATTTTAATTTGTCAAATGTCAGTCTGACAGAGTTTTGACACAAGAGGCAAAGTGACTAGAGTGAGATGATATAGGAAGAAACAGCAAAGGGGAAAGGTGCAATGCTAGGAGAGGTGGCTGCAGAGACTTTGGCTCAGGGAATGGGGATAGGGACAGCAAAAGGGAGATTGACATAAGTAAAGATGGCTGCCAAATCTCCAACTGAATGCAGAAGGGTGTAATCTCTTATAGGATTAGAAGAATTGGAGTTTGTCATGAATGAGATGTCTTGGATTGCCTCTCCTGGTTGCCTCTAGGCAAGTTCTGCTACCTGGATTAAATTCATTGGATGTCCCTGAGGGGAATGGGGAGTTTGGGTCTCTGGGACAGGGGATGGTTATCAGGAATAGTGTTCAGCCACACAGGAGGTACATGTACAGGCAGAGGGACAGATTCTTGGTATTCTGCCAAGCAGATGTTGTTGAGTTTTTGTCTCATGGTTTGGACAGGTATTGGATAGTGGCTATTGGTTTCAGTGTGTGTTGGGTCACTTTCTTTCCTGAAGTCTGTCATTCCAATCTTTTGCTTCATATAAAAAGAAAGAATGGGGGTGGAAGATGGGACATTTTGGAGAGGGTCATGAGTCCAAAGGGATGGAGGAACACAGGGTGTAGTTCTTGCTTATCATATGTCTTCCTGCTGAGGAAGGGGCATTGTGGGTCAATAAGCATTCTCATGATCCTGTCTCCATCTCTTGGTCTGGATTGGTGGTGATGATGTTTTAAAAGGAAAAGAGTGAATACAAATTAGTACTAGATAGATTTCTACACTCCATTTTCAGTGTTTAAAACTTGGGGTGGGATAAAGATACTTAGGTTGGTAGTGGTACATATTTGATGGCTATTGATATTCAAATTTCAGGGGCTTCAATTGACATATGGAATACAGATATTTGTTATGAAAGGAAAAAGCAGGAAAAGGATTATAATATTTGTTTTCAGAAATATCAGAGTTAACAGTCACGCAATTTTTGTGTTTTTTTAGATTGATGAAATATGTGAAAATACAACTTTACCAATTTATAAAACAATATTCCTTTCCTGTGATCTTTTTAAGTCAATAGTTCTCTTAGTTAAGTGTATTCCTTGTTGTGATAAGGGGAAGGAACTATTGTAGAAATATATGAACATACTACTTTACAATGTTATAAATCATGTCACTTTCACAATATCTTTTTAAATTAACAATTCTCTCAGTTAAATGGTGATGACAATGTGATAAGGTAAAGGGACAACCTAGAACTTATACAGCTGTTTGGGGCAAAGTGAAAACTAATAATCAGAGGAGAAAACTTTATTCCATTTAAAGGATATATTGAATGTCCTTTCAGGCTTCCTTCCTTTGAAAATTATTTTATATGACACATCACAATCTTCTGGGGACAAAGAGCTCCCCATCCCCATTAATGTATACAAAATAAACCTTTTTCCCAAAATTGAACTATCTCCAAAGGATTGTCCACCAAGTCAGAAACTTTCCACTGTCTTCTGTGCCTGAATGCTTTCTTGTATCCCTTTCAAAAGATTTACACTAGAATTGTGTGTCTTTGACAATTACTACTTAAAATTGGTTCAATGCTTTCCATGAACCTGAATAAAAATGTACAAATTCTAGCTAGCTGTTTTGGAAATTAACTTACTTCATGAGCATCACAAAATGTCAAATTATAGGGCTAGGGGAGTAAAGCTGGCATATTGTGTTTTAAACAATGTTTCAAATAACTGTTGAAGTTATGTGTCAGATCACCATGAGACCTAAAAAATCAACCACGTCTTTCCATTTCCCTTTTGCAGTGCAACAAGTGAGATTTTAGAGCCTCCATTATTTTTGTTGCCATGGTGCTTTGGTACCTGTATCACTTCTTTTCACACTTTGAATGCATAGTAATAGAATCCACTCTAGGTTCTGGCTGTAATAGGTTTATAAATCTACATCTATCCAACTTCAATAAAATAAAACATTGAAAAGGGATAGGAAATTTGGAGATAAAAGAACAGATTATATAGGACTATGCGAAGGAAAACAAACTACCAATCCTTAAAATGCATTTCCAATTGCATTATTTATTTTCTGGAGGAAATGAATGGATGAAATTCCCTTGAAGGAGAAATTTAATGTCCCAGAAACCACTAGGTATGCCTCTATGAATAATAGAGTCAAAATTAAATGAGAACAAAAGTAAACAGTGATATACATTATTGTGTGAAAAATGAAAGACAGAAATGACACCAATGTAGAGATCAGAAAAAAACAGTACGTACTGGCCAAAGGCTTTCTTAGTAGATGTTTCTCAATTCTTCAAAATGCTATAAAGGTATTCATTTAATATTTTAGATCATATTTCAAATACGTAACTATTTGGTTATGTGTTTATGTGTGTGTGTGGACATTCTTCACTAGAATTTCTTTTTCATTTTTTAAACTCAGGCCAAGAGCCATATCTAGAGGAACTCACTTAGAATATAATATAAAGGGGGGAATAAGAGAAACTTTTAAAATATTGCCTTTAATAAATACATATATCTTAAATGCCAAATAAAAAGAAACTCCCTCTCTCCATTCACACAAGTATTTTTTGTTGTAAGTCATATGGCTTTTAGTGAAAGGATCAAGCCTCTAGTAGACTGTAAAAGGAAAAGGAAGCAATTTTTGTTTCTGACCTAGTTATACCAAAGTATCTAGCTGTACGTACAACAAGGAATAATTGTATGAGATTAATTTCCTTGAAGACTGAGAAGTGAACAAATGACCTAACTTCTTGAAATGACTTCAAACAGTGTGGTATATTGGTCTTATGTTGAGCTTGGACTCAAGAAATCTGGGTTCAAATTTCACTTTTGACACTTATTAACTATGCTACAATGTGCAAGTTAATGAACCTATATGAGTCTCATTCACCCATAAAATGAAGTTGCATTATAATACATCTATCACTGCTTATACTTTTAAATCTATGATTCTACAATCCTGTGTTGACTCTCTCTTATGAACTCTCCAAATTTGAATATTCCATAACTATTTTCTGTATATTTTGTCTCCTTTAGGTGTTCACGAAAGATTTTTTCTCCAAGTTCATTTTTAAACAGGTATGACCAAACCTTTAAAAATTGCCTTACTTGTATCATTCTCCAGGGCAGTCTAAGTAGGCCTATTTGCCATTGCAAACACTTGACACTCAATCTCTCATGTCTGTAACTTTTCATTGAATATTCTATCTGCCTAAAATTCTCTCTCTCCTCCTCCTCATCTCCTATCGTCCCTACATTCTTTCAAGATAATTCAGCCTCACCTTTTTCCAGAGGTCTACATTTTTCTCTCCTGCTAATAGTAGCTTCTATCAGAGATTACCTTTGATTTAATCTGTACAAAAATTATATGTATATAATTAGTTACATTTTGTCTCATCCATTAAAATGTATTGTGCTTGAAGGTAGGGCTAATGTTTTGTCTTTGTTTTGTATCATCACTATTTAGCTCATATTAAATACTGACACTTATTAGGTGCTTTATTAATTCTAGTTGATTGACTACTCTCTCTTTATTACCTCTTTACAACAACTTTTATTTTTTCCAACTATCTCCAAATACAAAAGATATTCTTCTGAATCTAATCTTATTTGTAAGAAACACAACTTTTTCATAGGATGGAAAGATTTGACAGGTATCTGAGCAACAAGATATATTATCTCACATGTGGAGCAAACAAATCCCAAGAGTTTAAAAGATTTAGATTATATTGCACAACTCCTCACTTGTAGAGCTAGAACTAGAACCCAACTCTCCCAATGTTAATGTGTAATCATATTTTTATTCATATTGTTAAATATTTCCTTATTGCATAATTTTTAAAATTATATTTTATAGTCATGCAACACAGACTTTTGTATTAGTCATTATTATAAAATCACATTCAGACATAACCAGAACCCCAAAATAAAACCACTGACTTGAAAGACAACTCCAACAATTCTTTCCCTGGAGGTGGACAGCATTCTCCATCTTTAGTCTTTCAGGATTGTCCTAGGTCAGTGATGGCAAATCTTTTAGAGAGGGAGTGCCAGCCTCTGTTCCCACACCAGCCCCTAGACTGAATGCCATGCTCGTCTGCTCCAGAGACTGAATGCCATGTTTTATACTGCCCCCAGAGACCAAGTGCTATGTCCCACCCCACCCCTTAAACCAGACAGGGGAGGAAAAAAGCACTCCCATTGGGTTGCTGGGCAGAGGGGCAGGTGATGAGAACTTGGTTCCCCTCCAGCTATGTGCTATGCCATGAATTATGCTACCCTCAAACCTAGCATCTGTCCAACCTCACCATGGGAATCACCTTCACATCAGCCTCAATAGGCTGCCACCTGTGCCACACCCTCATGCAGCATGTGAGCAGCATCTTATTCCAGAGAGCGGAGAGAGGAAGTATTCCCATTGGGCTGCTAGACAGAGTGGTGGGAGAAGTGAGGAATATCCTCAGGATTATGAAGAGGAGGAGGGGAAAAGCTCTGCCCAAAGTTCCTCTGCCTTTCTAGTAAAGAACTCTGGTGAATGACTATAGGCATGCTCACAGAGAAGAATCTGCATGCCCCTTTTGGTACTTATTCCATAGGTTCATCATCACTGCCATAGATAATTAAAAAGGGAAAGGACCAACTTGTACAAAAATAATTATAGCAGCTATTTTGGATTGGCAAAAAGTTTGAAATTGAGGTGATGTACATAAATTGAGGAATAGCTGAATAAATTGTTTTACATGTTGATGATAGAACACTATCTTGCTATAAGAAATTATAAGTAAGATGATTTTAGAAAGTTAGAAAGATCTGTAGGAACTGATTCAAAATAAAGTAAGCAGAACTAGAAGAACATGGCACACAATAACAGCAATATTGTACAAAGATTATCTGTGAAAAATTGGCTACTCTCTGCAATGCCAAGGTTATTTATTCCTGCATATTATGTATTTAATCTACTCCACTGGCCTACTATTCTTTTTCTTAGCCTGTACCATATTGTTTTGATGATTGTTGTTTTATACAGATGTACTGCTTAGGCTATATCCCATAAATTTTGATTTGTTGTCTCCTTATTGTCATTCTTGTTAATAAAATTATTGATTGTTTCTATAATTTGCTCTTAGATCAACCATTTTATATCATTATTTAGTTTACAATTAATTTTTGATATGCCTTCCTATGGGCACTTATTGATTATAATTTTTATTGAATTATGATCTAAAAAGATGATATTATTTCTGCTTTTTTGCATTTGGTTCTGAAGTTTTTATGTCTAATACATGGTCAGTTTTTGTGTAGTAGTAATATACTGCTGAAAAGAAGGTATATTCTTTCCTATTATGATTCTATTCTCTCCAGAGATCTATCAGTTCTGACTTTCTAAGACTTTCATTCTTGTTTATTTTTTGGTTCAATTAATTTAGATTTGAAAGGTGGAGGTTGAGATCTCCTACTAGTATGATTTTACTGTCAATTTCTTACTGAAGTTCCTTAATTTTCATTTTAAAAATTTAGAGGCAATTCACAGGAGTTCCTGGTTAAGATGGCAGCAAAGTAAAAAGCAGGTGCTTAACCTCTCCTAACCAAAACATATAGGACTACTCAAGGGGACATAAAAACAAATCCAGATGAAAGAAGGGACCCCACAACAGGGCACAGTATTGAAGGTACGTGGAATCAGGGCATTTCCATGCTAAGAGGGGGTGAAATAGTTCTACTAAAACACAAGCTGAGGGTTTCTGGGTTAAGATGGCAGCAGAGTAAAAAGCAGCACTTAACCTCTCCTATCCAAAACACAAAGGACTCCTCAAGGGGACATAAAAACAAATCCAGATGAAAGGAGGGAACCCAAAACAGGGCACAGTGTGGAAGGTATGTGGAATCTGGGCATTTCCATACTATAAAGGGGTGAAACAGCTCTCACTAAATCGCTAGCTGAGCAACCCCCCCCCACACACACACACCACCTACAACTCCAAAGCCAGCTCAAAAGAAATAGAGCAAGTTTGGGGCACTCATTGAGTCACTGGCAGCTCTAGGGCCTATTCCTGAGAGCAGCAAGACTTAGGACCCCAAAAGGCTAAAGAACGCACATGGAATTTGAGCTCAGACACTGAACACAGGCTAGTGAGAGAAGGCTCTGAAACCCTGAGTGGGGTACCAGTGCAGGCGGGTATACAACTGTGGAAGCAGCTCCCTGAGATTTGTAAAGGAACCTCCCAGCAGAGGATCAAGCAAGGAGGTCCACAAAGGGGCTTGACTTTGAGAACAACCAGACCTGAGACCTGAGGAGCCTAAAGAGCACAGGCAGACCCTGAGTGAGAGGATAAAGCTGAGAAGGGGCTGGGCTAACAAAGACAACACAGAATCAGAAAGCCCAGAAGAGAAAGATTAACAACAACAAGAAGAAATGTTTAACACTCGCCAACTTTTACACAGAGAAAATCCAGACAACCGAGCAAACAGAAGAGAACAAACAAGCAATCACATCCAGACCTTTCCAAAATAATGAAAACTGGTCACATGCTCTTGAAGAGTTCAAATCTGAGATAATGAGAAAGTTGGAAAAGATTTGACTAGAGAAATGGGAAATAGCTCAAAAGGAAATCAGGCAAGAAAATAACAATTTAAAAGGCAGAATTTTGCAATTGGAAAGTGAGGCTCAGAAATCAAATGAACTGATAAGCAAATTGAACATGAGAAATGACCAGATTGAAAAGGAAAACCAAAAGATTATAGCAAAAAAACCGTCCCTAAAGGCTAGAATTGAGCATTTAGAAGCTAATGATCTCTCAAGACAGCAAGAACTAATAAAACAAAGTCAAAAGACTGATAAAATAGAAGGAAACATGAAATATCTCAATGAGAAAGTGACAGACCAAGAAAACCGGTCTAGAAGAGATAATTTGAGAATCATTGGTTTTCCTGAAAAAGCAGAAATAGAAATCTGGACTCCATACTAAAAGAAATTATTCAGCAAAATTGCCCTGAAGTTCTACAACAAGAGGGCAATATAGACATTGAAAGGATCCATAGGTCAACCTCAACACTAGACACAGAAAAGACAATCCCCAGGAATGTAATAGCCAAATTCAAGAGCTTCCAAGTAAAAAAAAAATTCAAGAAGCCAGAAAGAGACAATTCAGATATCAAGGAGCATCAATCAGGATCACACAGGATCTGGAAGCCTCCACTCTAAAAGACCGCAAGGCTTGGAATATGATATTCAGAAAGGCAAGAGAACTGGGAATACAACCACTGATCAACTACCCATCAAAATTGACTATATACTTCCAGGGGAAAGTATGTGCTTTCAACAAAAATATTTGCACAGAAAAGACCAGGACTAAATGGAAAGTTTGATATCCAACCACAAAAATCAAGAGAAACATGAAAAGGTAAAAAAGAAACAAAGAGGAAAGAAAGAAAACTCATAATCTTTAAATTTGCCTTTTTAAAGGCCTCAATAAGATCTAATTATCTGTATTCCTATGTGGAGAAATGCTATGTATAATTCTCTGTAGTGAACTCTATTCACTATTATTATATTCACTATTATAGTAATCAGAAGAATAATTCAAAGGGAGAGGGTGGAATACTAAATGGTCTAAGATGATATGAGGTTGGGAAAGAGGGGGGTGAATATTAGGGGACACCAAGAGAAACTTGAGAGAATAAGAAAAATAGGATATTCTATTACACACAAAGAGGGCATGGGAAGGGGAGCAGACAAATACTATTATAAGAAGGAAGGGAAGAGAGCATTAAGAGGTAATATTTAAACCTTACTCTCAGTGTAATCAACCATTAGAGGGAAGAGTAGCTACATTATCCATTGGGATATAAAACTCTATCTAACACTACTGAGAAAGTCAGAAGGGATAAACCAAGGGGAACAGGGGAATGGGGAGGTCAAAAAAGGGAGGGGAGAAGAAGGGGGAGGGAATTGGAATTAATTAGGCATTTAAAAATAAAAATAGGAGAATAATGAGGGAGGGGATAGAAAGGGAAGTTAATCAAGGGAGCTGATAAGGGATAAAGGCTTAAAGGAAACCACTGGTTTAAAAGGAATTAGTGTAAGAAGAACTGGTAGGAATAGGGGAGGATACAAAAATATCAGGGAATGCACTACTGATAATTATAACTCTGAATGTGAATGGGATGAACTTGCTTATAAAACAGAAGCAAATAGCAGAGTGGATTAGAAACCAAAATCCGACCATATGTTGTCTACAAGAAACACATATAAGGTGGGTCGACATGCACAAGTTTAAGGTTAAGAGCTTGAGCAAAATCTTTTGGGCGTCAAATGAGAAAAAGAAGGCAGGATTGGCTATTATGATTTTTGACAAAGACAAATTAAAAATAGATATGTTTAAAAAAGACAGGGAAGGTCATCACATCCTGATTAAAGGCAGTATAGACAATGAGGAAATAACACTGCGCAATATGTATGCACCAAGTGGCATAGCATCCAAATTGATAAAGGAGAAACTGGCAGAGCTCAAGAAGGAAATAGATATTAAAACCTCAATAGTGGGAGATCTAAATATTCCTCTTTCACATCTAGATAAATCAAACCAAAAAAATAAGTAAGAAAGGGGTAAGAGAGGTGAATGAAGTCCTAGAAAAATTAGATTAAATTGATATGTGGAGAAAAATAAATAGGGACAAAAAGGAATACACCTTCTTTTCAGCTGCATATGGTACATTCACAAAGATTGACCATGTAATGCGGGCATAGAAACATTGCAAACAAAAGCAAAAGAGCAGAAATAATAAGTGTAACCTTCTTAAATCATAATGCAATAAAAATAATAATTAGTAAGGGCACCTGGACAGGAAAATCAAAAACTAATTGGAAACTAAATAATATGATTCTCCAAAACCAATTTGTCAAAGAAGGAATCATAGAAACAATCAATAATTTCATTGAAGAAAATGACAATGATGTGACATCCTACCAAACTCTGTGGGATGCGGCCAAGGAAGTACTCAGGGGGAAATTTATATCCTTGAGTGCATATATTAACAAATTAGGGAGGGCAGAGATTAATGAATTTTGCATGCAACTCAAAAAATTAGAAAGCGAGCAAATTAAAAATCCCCAGATGAAATCTAAATTAGAAATACTAAAAATCAAGGGAGAAATTAATAAAATTGAAATTAAAAGAACTATTGAATTAATAAATAAGACTAGAAGCTGGTATTTTGAAAAAACAGATAAAATAGACAAAGTACTGGTCAATCTAATAAGAAAAAGGAAAGAAGAAAACCAAATTGACAGTATCAAAGATGAAAAGGGAGACCTCACCTCTAATGTAGGGGATATTAAGGCAATCATTAAAAACTATTTCTCCCACTTATATGGAAATAAATATAACAATTTAGGAGATATGGATGAACATTTACAAAAAATATAAATTGCCTAGCTTAACAGCAGAACAAATAGAATACCTAAATAATCCCATATCAGAAAAAGAAATTGAACAAGACATCAAGGAACTCCCTAAGAAAAAATCGCCAGGGCCTGATGGATTCACAAGTGAATTCCATCAGATATTCAAAGAGCAACTAATCCCAATACTATACAAATTATTTGATATGATAAGCAAAGGCGTCCTACCAAATTCCTTTTATGACACAAATATGGTACTGATTCCAAAGCCAGGTAGATCAAAATCAGAGAAAGAAAACTACAGACCAATCTCCATAATGAACATAGATGCAAAAATCTTAAATAGAATACTAGCAAAGAGACTCCAGCAAGTAATTAAGAAGGTCATTCACCATGATCAGGTGGGATTTATACCAGGAATGCCAGGGTTGTTCAACATTAGGAAAACCATCCACATAACTGACCACAAAAACAAAACAAAAATCACATGATTATCTCAATAGATGCTGAAAAAACCTTTGACAAAATACAGCATCCATTCCTATTGAAAACACTGAAAAGTATAGGAATTGAAGGACCTTTCCTAAAAATAATAAAGAGTATATACCTAAAACCATCAACAAGCATCATATAAAATGGGGATAAATTAGAAGCCTTCCCAATAAGATCAGGAGTAAAACAAGGATGCCCATTATCACCTCTATTATTCAACATAGTACTAGAAACACTAGCAGTTGCAATTAGAGAAGAAAAAGAAATTGAAGGTATCAAAATAGGCAATGAGGAGACTAAGCTATCACTCTTTGCAGATGATATGATGGTTTACTTAAACAATCCTAGAGAATCAACTAAGAAGCTTGTAGAAATAATCAACAACTTTAGCAAAGTTTCAGGATACAAAATAAATGCACATAAATCATCAGCATTTCTATACATTTCCAACACATCACAGTAGCAAGAGGCAGAAAGAGAAACACCATTTAAAATCACCCTAGACAATATAGAATACTTATGAATCTATCTACCAAAACAAACACAGCAATTATACAAAAACAACTACAAAACACTTTCCAAACAAATAAAACTGGATCTAAACAATTGGAAAAACATTGATTGCTCATGGGTAGGACGAGCTAACATAATAAAAATGACCATTCTACCCAAATTAATTTACCTATTTAGCGCCATACCTATCAAGCTACCAAAAAACTTCTTTACTGAATTAGAAAAAACTATAACAAATTTCATTTGGAATAACAAAAGATCAAGAATATCAAGGGAAATAATGAAAAAAATGTGAAGGAAGGGGGCTTAGCAGTACCAGTTATTAAGCTATACTATAAAGCAGCAGTCATCAAAACATTATGGTACAGGCTAAGAGAGAGAAGGGAGAATCAGTGGAATAGACTTGGGGTAAATGACATCACCAAGACAGTGTATGATAAACCCAAAGAGCCCAACTTTTGGGACATGAA
>NC_058130.1:102529407-102555863 GCF_016433145.1 Gracilinanus agilis
ATCAGCAAGACAGTGTATGATAAACCCAAAGAGCCCAACTTTTGGGACATGAATCCACTATTTGACAAAAACTGATGGGAAATTTGGAAAACAATATGGGAGAAATTAGGTTTAGATCCACATCTCACACCCTCCACCAAGATAAATTCAGAATGGGAATGACTTGAATATAAAGTGGGAAACTATAAATAAGTTAAGTGAACACAGTATACTTGTCAGATCTCTGGGAAAGGAAAGATTTTAAAACTAAGCAAGAGTTAGAGAAAATTACAAAATGTAAATTAAATGGTTTTGATTATATTAAACTAAAATGTTTTTGTACAAACAAAAACAATGTAGTCAAAATCAGAAACGAAACAAGAAATTGGGAAAAAATATTTATAACAAAAAACTCTGACAGGGGTCTAATTACTCAAATATACAAGGAGTTAAATCAATTGTATGAAAAATCAAGCCATTCCCCAATTGCTAAATGGGCAAGAGATATGAATTGGCAATTTTCAGGTAAAGAAATCAAAAGTATCAATAAACACATTAAAAAGTGTTCTAAATCTCTAATAATTAGAGAAATGCAAATCAAAACAACTCTGAGGTATCACCTCACACCTAGAAGATTGGCTAAAATGAGAGTAGGGGAGAGTAATGAATGTTGGAGGGGATGTGGCTAAATTGGGACATTAATTTATTGCTGGTGGAGTTATGAAGTGATCCAACCATTCTGGATGGCAATTTGGAACTATGATTAAAGGGCTATAAAAGATTGCCAGCCCTTTTATCCAGCCAAGATTTTTGTGGTGGCAAAAATCGTGGGAAAAGACGGTATGCCCTTCTATTGGGGAATGGCTGAACAAACTATGGTATATGCTGGTGATGGAATATTATTGTTCTAAAAGGAATAATACACTGAAGGTATTCCATGTGAACTGGAAAGACCTCCTTCCAAGAATTGATGCAGAGTGAAAGGAGCAGAGCCAAAAGAACATTGTACACAGAGAGCAATACACTGTGGTAAAATAGAATGTAATGGACTTCTGTATTAGCAGCAATGCAATGATCCATAACAATTCTGAGGGACTTATGGAAAAGAACCCTATCCACATTCAGAGGAAGAACTACAGGAGAGGAAACAAGGAAGAAAAGCAACTGCTTGAACACATGGGTTGAGGTGGACATGATTCGGGATGTAGACCCGAAACTACCACAACAATGCAACTATCAACAATTTGGAAATAAGTCTTGATTGATAACACAGGGGAAATGCGCATCAGCCATGGGTGGTGGGGAGGAGGTCAGTGGGATGAAGGGGAAAGTAAGAACATGAATCATGTAACCATAATAACTTTTCTAAACAATAAAAAAAATTTAAAAAAAAATTTTGAGGCTATGCCATGTGGTGCATATATATTTACTATTTACGTTATTTCACTATTTATATTACCGATTATGAAGATGTAATTTCCTTCCTTATCTCTTTTATTCAGATTTATTTTTGCTTTAGCTTTGTCTGAGATCATTATTGCAACTCCTGCTTTTTTATGTCAGATGCACAATAAATTCTGCTCTGGCCTTTACCTTTACTCTGTGTGTCACCCTGTCTCAAATGTTGCAAACAACATATAGTCGGATTCTATTTTTTAATTGGCTTTGCTATCCACTTCCATTTTGTGAGTGAATTTAACCCATTCACTTTTATGATCACCAGCTGTGTATTCCCCTCTATCTTCTTTTCTTCTTTTGACCCTGCCCTTTTCCCTTTTTTTCCATCAGTCCTCATCATTGTTTTGCTTTTTACCATCACCCTTGTTTCACCCCCTCTACCAGTTTTATTACCACTCCCCTTACCATTATTTTATTCCCTTCCTACTTGATTATAGATAGGATTCTATATCCCAATTAGTATGGTTGTTATTCCTTATATTAGCCAGTTATGGTGAGAGAAACATTTAAGAATTTCCTGTCAAAGCCATCTTCCTCATCTCCACTGTAATAGTGCTTCATGTCTCTTTAGATGAGCTAATTTAATGCATTCCATCTCTCCCTTCTGTTTTCTCTCAGTGCAATACTCTTTTTTACCCCTTTTTTGCATATCATCTCAGCCTAATCAGCTTACTTCTCTACACTCTCTATCTATGTATATGCCTCCTAACTGTTCTACTACTGATAAAATTTTTGAAAGAAATAACAATATCCTTTTTCCACATAGGAATAGGAATGGTTTGACCTTATTGACCTTAAATTTTCTCTTTCTTATTTACCTCTATATAATTCTTTTGTGTCTTGTGTTTAGCCATCAAATTTTCTGTTTATGTCTGCTCTTTTCCATAAGAATGGTTGGAAATCTTCTATTTTAATGAATGACAATTTTCTCCCTTGAAAGAATATACTTGGTTTTACTGTATTTGGTTGAATATTGATTGTAAACCAAGATCATTCAACTTCCAGAATATCATATTACATGCCTTCTGATCCTTTAAAGTGGAAGCTGCTAAGTCCTGTGTAATACTGAATATAGCTTTAAGGTAATTCAATGGTTTCTTTCTGACTAGCATTTTCTCCTTGGCTTGTGGGCTCCTGCATTTTGCTATAATATTCCTGAGAGTTGTCATTTGGGTATTTGTTTCTGGAAGTTATGTATGGATTCTTTCAATTTCTATTTTGCTCTCTTTCCAAATAATATCTGGGCAGTTGTTTTTTTTTAATATAATTTCTTGTATTATGATGTCTAGGTTTTCAGGTAGTCTAATGATTCTTAAATTGCCTTCCCTGATCTTATTGCCCTTGTCAGTTGTTTTTTTCATGGTTTCTTCTTTTTTTCCTTGTTATTTTGATTTTTTGATTTGTTTGTTTCTTCATGTCTCATGAAGTCATTAGCTTCTACTTGACCAATAAATTTTAAGAATTGATTTTTTTCTATAGACTTTTGGGCCTCCTTTTTTATTTGGCCCATTTCTTCTTGAAATTCTTTCATTTCTCCTCATTTCTTCTTCCTCTCTTAACTTATTTTTGAAATCCTATTTGAGCTCTTTGAGAGTCTGAGACTAATCAACATTTTTCTTTGAAGCTTTTTATGTGTTTACTTTTTTCCCTTTTTACCACTGTCCCCTTTTGTGTCTGTGCCTTGCTCTTTGTTGTCATACAGGTATTCTATGGTTAGATGTTGATATTTTTAAGGTTTGCTCATCTTTCCAGCCTTCTTCTTGACTTTCACTTTTATTTTAAAGGTAATCTTATTCTCAGGGAGTAGTAGGCATCTTCTTGAACTTCATTTCTTCCTTGATGCTACCCTTAGACTTATTTCTAGGTTTCTGCAAATTTCAGTTCTTCTCAGGTGCTATGATTTACTGTGGGCTGGGAGCTCTGAGAGCCTCCTCCCACTATTGATTTAATTATCCTTTGAGACTGTGGTTGGCTCAAAGTATAGACACACATGGGATGGGAGCTTTTGGACTCATGCAGGGCTTGATCAGGTCAGGTATACTGTAGACTGCCTTTCCCTAGCACTCCACCTTGAGCTTTTGTAAGTCACTTTAGTAAAACTTTAGTAAAGCACCCTGGGCACTGTCTTTTCTGGGGATCAGGGGGCCTAGCTCTGTGTTTACACCAACCTAGAGTGCCACACAGACTGGTTCAAACTTGGATGCTAGTCCCTACAATAAGCTAGAACTGGGGCTTTTGGCCTCAGTCTGGGCTTACTCAGATGAGGACCATAGCACAAACTACCTCAGTTTTGAAATTGGTTTGCTTGGAACTTTATGGGGTGTGCTTGGGTTGTAATCCTTTTGGTGCAAGCAGGTTCTCAAGGTCTATATGTTGGCTTGGGCTTAGGTTCAAAACCTGGAATAGTAGATGTAGAGCCTGGTTGGGGGGTGGTGCTTGCTGTGGGCTTGCTCCTTACTCTTTGTTGTAGCTTATTGCTAATTGTACTCCCCTTTCACCTCAGTGAACCAAAAGCTCTCTGCCTACCTTTCAAGGTCTTTTCATGAATGTTGCTTTGTTCTGTCTCCTTGTTGATTCCAGTATTCATTTTTAGCTTTCTTTTAAGATTGATTGGCAAGAATTCTCATGGTAATTTATAATTTTTCCTGCATCTACTCTGCCATCTTGACTCTGCTCCCCTGATTGGATTTAAATACGATTTGCACCCAGTATTTTTTCAGGCCACATTATATCCATAGGCCATGTGGGCAACATATAGTTCTATACTACATAATTACTACCTCTTCAACAGTAGGGAATTCCAGGCTGTACATTAACTTACATTGTTCTAGTTTTACTCTACTTTTCTAGGACCTATTTAATTATTTAAATAAATTAGTCTTAGTAGATTTATATCCCTATGCCAGTTAGAATATGAATTTCTTGGGATACAGATTATGTCTAATAAGTAAAATGTTATTGTGCTATTGTAATCACCAAGCACTTTTCATGTTGTCTTACACAAATTAGATAAGAAGAGAATCTGAAAAGTTTGTTTCATTCAGAAATGGGGTACCAAATGAGGAATCTCCTCTACAATTAAAAGTAGCATCTTCTCTGCAACCTACAATGTTTATGAGTTAAAAAGTCATTAAGTAAGTAAGTAAAGCAATAAGTAATTTTGTCAGGGTTATATAATCGGTATGTAGCAGAAATGGATATGTACATAGGTCTTCATTTTTGTTATGGTTGAAAGATGAAATGATTAGGGAAATAATTTGATCTTTTGTGCATATTAATTTATTAAACAATGAATACCAGTTCCCTAACAAATCAAGAACAGATCTCTTCCTCAGCTTAAGGCTGAGACTTGAACACAGGGAGAAATAGATTTTTATTCTCAAAATCAATTAGCCAAATAAGGCTAAGTAGTAAAAAGGAAAAGATTTAAGATAAGGTAATCTGATTTGTAATTGGAGAAAAATATAGGGACTTTGCAATTTGGGAGTGGGGGAGTAAACAGGTGAAATTATCTGAATTTAGAACAAGTGCCACACTCTGTAAGTATTCATAAACAATCAAAGGAACATAGAAATAATAGCTGATCAATATGAGGTCAGTTTTCAGAAAAGATAGATGAGTTTTTTGAGATGTACAATTGTGAGAAAATTCCTTGCATCCATCTTAGGTTTTGATTGAGTTTCTGATTAGCATATCCTGGGTCCTTTGTAAAGGATCTCTAAGTAATGGGTAACCATTTTCCAGTTTCCCAGTCATCTAGGGTAGGTTCAAACAATTCAATTATGTTTTCTCCCAATTCCCACAAATGAATAAAATCTTCTGACAAAATAGAATTTGGAACAGTCACATAACTGAATAGAAAGAGAACTGAGTTACCTTCAGAACTAAGTCACAAGATAAAGTCTGGTTTACTCAATTCCCACTACCATTTGCTGTTCTAATCCTCAATTCCCCAAATGTCTCCAGGGCTAGCTCCTTATCCAGTAAATCATGCTACTTCTCTTATAAAATAGTTACTAAAAGAATGTCTATTAAATGTCACTGATAAGAGGGCAGCTAAGTGGCTCAGTGGATAAAGAGCTTAACTGAGAGATAGGAAGTCCTGGATTCAAACCTAGGTCTGTGATCCTAGGCATGTCATTTAACTCCCAGTATTTGCCCCTCACCAATCTTCTGCTTTGAACCAATAAGATTCAAAGTGGAAAGTAAGAGTTTGAAGAAAAAATCAATGATCACATCTCTAATTTTTAACTGAAGCCATACTTATGGAAAAATGCAGCTCGCCCAAAGTAGATTAGGTTGGCTCTAATGAAAATGAGTTCCCCTCATGATCTGTTTTCAAGTAAATAGTATATCATAGGGGGCAGCTGGATAGCTCGGCGGATTGAGAGCCAAGCCTAGAGACGGGAGGTCCTGGGTTCAAATCCAGCCTCAGACACTTCCCAGCTGTGTGACCCTGGGCAAGTCACTTGACCCCCATTGCCTACCCTTACCACTCTTCCACCTATAGGTAAATACACAGAAGTTAAGGGTTTAAAAAAATAGTATATCATAGTGGAGATTCTTCTTTTAGTGAGCTTGGCCATATAGTTATTGAAAAATCTTACAAATCTAAAACACCATTATTCAATTACTTCTAATTTTTTTAATTAAGCTATTAATGAACCTCATGCTTCAACACATTCTTCAAAAGAAGCATTATTTGAAAACAGTGTAAAGGATCTTACAATGATGAGAAAAGAAGGCAATAATAATATCGGTTTGGTGATCTTCAACATTAATTCCAATATCCATTTTACTCTAAGATATGTAAACTGATACATAAAGGTTTCAAGAAGAGAGACTAAATTATCAGTCCTTTCTATGGATACAGTTAGTTTAGGATTACATAACAAACATTATGAAAGCATCACAATTGATAAATCCACACTTTCCTTTCACTAGGAAACCCCAGGTCTGAGCTCACCACATCCTTAAATATTAGTGCCACTATTCTTTTTTTAACCCTTAACTTCTGTGTATTGGCTCCTAGGTGGAAGAGTGGTAAGGGTGGGCAATGGGGGTCAAGTGACTTGCCCATGGTCACACAGCTGGGAAGTGTCGGAGGCCAGATTTGAACCTAGGACCTCCTCTCTCTAGGCCTGACTCTCAATCCACTGAGCCTCCCAGCTGCCCCCACCACGATTGTTTTTTAAAAGGCTTAGTTACTAAGGATACCATGCTAAGGGACCAGACACTGGCCTTTTCTAATGTCCTTGTTTGATTCCCTGAAAACAGAGTTCAACCTTTCTTTTTAGATATTTTACTACCCCAATCCAAAACAAAAACAAAAACAAAAACAAAAAAAAACAAGAGAGAGAACCTAGATCAATCGATTAATCAGTGAATTAATATTTAAGTTCATACTATGTGGATGGTAGTATATTATATTAGCTATATAGCTGGCTGCAAAGCCATAAAGTCTTGGTTTCAAGTTACAACTCTAATACATATTGGCTAGGCCATCTAACATTCTTCTAAGATTTTAAGATTCAGAGAAGGTGATGCTTTCATCAGTAGAGGGAGTTTCCTCATTCAACAATTCTCTAGGCTTCTAGGAACTGAGATAGCAGAGTAAAAAATGTTCTCTCTTCACCCAAAACTATCTTCAACCATCCAGAACACAAAGAAAGAAAAAATGCTACAAAATTAAAAAGACAAAACACAGAAGGGAATCAGTTCACGGAAGTGAAAAGGGAGAGTAACTCAGCCTGTTTGACAAAATGGAACCAGAAAAGTGGAGACAAATCCACCCAATGCCCCAGGAAAAGTACTGGTGGAACTGGTTCCCTGAAAGCAGCCCAGAAAAAAGGTAAAAACAGTACCAGCCTACTCATGTACTAGAGCAAGGAACAGAGGTCACTGGATGACCAAGTACAGTGAAGGAGGTGGCACAGTTGGGACTAGCCCATGTAGCATTACCAGGAAGATTACTCATTGAACTAGCACATTAAACACAGCAAAGAAGAGAATGTAGGTGGCACTAGTCCACAGAATGCAACCTTGAAGAAAGTTAGCAGTTGGAGCACCCCACCCATTATGGCATGGGCAAAAAATCCCCATAGAACTGAAGACATCTGGAAATTCTCAAGAGAAAGTACAGTATCAAGCTGGACAAAAGAATTGCAAACATGGTGAAAATAAGCCATCTAATATCAATAATAAACCTCTCCTTGATGTATACTGTAGGATCCAAAAGCAACTGGACCTATTACAAACACCAGAATTGCAGGCTTAGAACAGGATTCTCTCTCTGTTACAAGAATAAAGCTGAACTCCAACATATAGACAAAACAATAATTTTAAAAAAAGAAACTGGAAAAATGAGCAAAAGACAAGAGAAAAACATGACTTTAAAAAGTTACTTTAGTAACAAGGAAAATGTGAATACAACTCAGAAGAGGACAACAATGCCCAAACGGAAAAAAAAAATGTGAAGCATTAAAGACATAGGCATAAGGGTGTTGGGTCCCAAAAGAAAAATCATTAGAATACCTGAAAACCATGATCAGAAGTTCTGTATACCATATTACAAAAAATCTTTAGGGAAAACCATTTTGACATTCTTGAACAAGAGATAAAAATAGAAATTAAAATAATCCTTTGATCATGCCCTGAAAGAGATCCCAAAATAAAATACTCCAGAACTATTATTGTCAAATTCCTGAACTTCAGAGCAAAGGAAAACATTAGGCAGTGAGAAGAAAACAATTCAAATATGGCAGAACCATAGTCAGAATTACAAAAGATCTTGCAGCTTCTATATTAAAGGATCAAAAGTTTTGAAATATACTACTGTGAAAGGCAACTTAAAAGCATTCAAATTCCTAAAGGAGAATTTACATGAGTTATGGGAAAAAGTAAATAGTAAACTATGTCAGTAGAAGACCTTAACCTTCCTCTCTCACCTGACCCAAAATAAGAAAATTAGTTAAGGAGGTAAATATAATTTTAGATATGATAAACCTCTGGAGAAAACTGAATGGGAATAGAAAGGAATATATCTTTTCTCAATAATATATGACACCTTCACAAAAATTAACTATATAATAGAGCATAAAATATTACAATCAAATGCAGAAAAGCATAAATATTAAATGGATACAGACAATAATGCAATAAAACTACATTCAACTCCGGACAGCAGAAAGGACAAAATATTCATTAGAAGTGGAGCATGAAGGTGATTTAGAAGACAGAGAGCCAGGATCATAGATGGGAGATCCAGGATCCAAAAATAGCCTCAGACATTTCATAGCTATGTGACTCTGGGCATATCATTAAAAATCGCCTAGCCTCTACTACTCTTCTCCCTAAGTTCTAATTAAAAGTCAAAAGATAAGGGTTTTATAAAAATGAGTCTAAGCTAAATAATTATATTGGAAAGAATGAGTGGGTCAAATAATAAATTATAGACACAATCAATAATTTTTTAAAGAAAATGACAATGAGAAGACCCAAAAATTTAGAAGATGTAGCCAAAACAACATTTAGAAATGGAAATCTGTAAATCTAAATGCTAAATCAATAAAATAAAAAGGAACAGACCAATGTATTGGACATGCAACTGAAAAATAGAAAAAGAGCAAATTAAAAATCTCCATTCAACAACTAAATTAGGAAGCCTGAAAATCAAATCAAAGGAGAGATTAATAAAATTGAAAGTAATAAAAACATTGAAATAATATATAAGGGCTTCTTTGGGTGGAGCCAAGATGGTGGAGTAATCCAGAGCAGCTGTGTGCCACCATGAAAATCCTTTCCAACCAAGATTAAAATATCACCACAAAAGGAAAATAGGAATGAAAGAAAGAACAAAGAGACAGAGTGAAACAATTTCCAAAAAAGAAAAACCCAAAAGGTAGGCAAAGAATATCTGGGGCACTGGGGTGAGAGGACAGTAGAACTAGCAAGAAGCTATAACAAGGAGGGAAGATCAAGGCAAGAGCAAGCTACATCCACCCCAAATCCAAAACTGTTATCCTAGGTTCAGAACCTAAGACCAAGCCAACATCCAAATCCTGGGATCTTGCCTGGGCAAATAGTGGTACAAGCCAACCCATACCCCTTGAAATTTCAAACTGATGGAGAAGTTCAGAGATACATCCCAGGGAATTTTAACCTGGGCTTGGAATAAGGACATAGTTCACACTTTGGGGTGGCTGATAATACTAAGTACTATGTACTGACGTTTTTGCCAAAAGCTCAGGGTGGATATCCAAAACAATCAAGGGTATTCCTGAATGGATCAAGTACACAGTGAAACCAAAAACTTGAGCCTAAATCTGAGGAAAGTCTTTAACCTATGAGCATCTCAAGAGTCAATTGAATCAGTGGGGATTGGGGGCTCTCAGAACTTTCAGCCCACAGACCATCACATCATCCCCCCAAGTCTACCTATAATTAGATAGTAAAAATGAGCAAACAACAACAACAAAATGACACACATGACTCTAAAGTATTTTATGGAGACAAAGAACAAGGTATGGACACAGATAGGGGCAGTGAAAGCAAAGGAAACACACCCAAAGTCCAAAAGAAAAATATGGATTGGACACAAATTTTGGAAGAACTCAAAAAAGACTTCAAAATCCAATTAAGAGAGACAGATGAAAAGTGGGAAAGAGAAATGAAAGTGAGGCAAGGAGAAATGGAAGTGATATAAGAAGAAATGGGCCAACTGAAAAGGGAGAACCAAAAACTGACAGAGGAAAATCAGAATTGACCAGCTAGAAACTAATGATTTCATGAGAAACCAAGAAACAATGAAGCAGAATCAAAGGAATTAAAAGAAAAAAACAGAGGAAAAAATGAAATATCTTATTAGAAAAAAGTAACCTAGAAAATAGATCTAGGAGAGACAATTTGAGAATTATTGGACTCCCTGAAAGCTGTGATCAGGAAAAAAAAAACCTTTAACATCACACTACAAGAAATTATCAAAGAAAACTGCTCAGAGATCCTCAAATAAGAAAATAAAATTACAATTGAAAGAATTCAGAGATTTCCTTCAGAAAGAAATCATCAAATGACAACTACCAGGAATGTAAAAGCTAAATTCAAGAGGACCAAAGGGAAAATTGTGCAAGCAGCCAGAAAAAAATCATTCATATACCATGGAGTTACAATCAGGATCACATAGGACCTAGCAGGTTCTATATTAAAGGATCAAAAGGCATAGAATATGGTATTCAGGAAGGCAAAAGATTTGGGTTTACAACCCAGAGTCACCTATTGTAAGAGGGGAAAACTAGATATTTAAGTTATGGTTGCCGGAAATTGATTAACTCAATTTCAAAATAAAATAGACCCAAGTCAGGATGATTTTTATGGTGGTTTATTTACAATTAGGAAGGTTGAAGATAGGAAAGTTGAGAGAGAGAAACTCTGTCCCAGACCAAAGGCCCAAACCAGGTAGGTATTTAGAGGCCCTAGCAGAGAGGCATAGAGGTTAATTAAACAAGACTTCTATCCCGAAGGCCTCCTCCAATAAGAGAAGCCTCCCCTCCAGAAACTCTGAGGAAAGAGAAGGATATTCAGCCTAACTTACCCACGTGACAATTCAAGAGGAAGCAGTCTGAGGTCTCACTAGAGATCCTTCTACACCAATTTCAAAATACCAACTGCCTCTACAGGAATTTAAAATATTTAAAATATAGCATCTTTTGTCACTTCCTGTGTCCCATCTCCAATTTCAAGTGGATAAATGGCAGCCTCAACACTGTTTTGGACTGCCCAAAGAGCAGTCCCTTGTTTTTGATTTGCTCCTTACTATCATGTGTGGGTAACAGACTTTCCCCTCTCCACTTAATTCTAAGTTCGGTGGGGTAACATTATTCCTGGTAGGTAGAGTCTGAACAAATGAATGAGGGTGAGCTAATTCCATTCACACAACCCCCCCTGATGATTCTTGGGTGCCTAGTCACCCCAAGTGATTATCAGGGGTGATTGTGCATCTAAAGTCAATTCTAAAGACCCTTTATAAAATTATAATTTAAATTTTCAAGGCATAATAGTTTTCAAGGTTGTATACAATTATCAAGATAGGATAAAAACTTAAGGCATGTGATCCTATAGTTGAAATGATACATATGGTATACAGTATACATAAGGGTTATGAGCTTTTTACAATTAAAAATGTTTAAGATGTTCATAAATGGTACAGATTAAATTAGATTAATACAGGTAAATTTAGGAAAAAATTGAAACCTTAAAGAAATCAGTAAATACAATATAAGGAAGAGATTACAAGCAATGCAGTCAAAAACCTTTTTACCAATTCTAATGGATGTGTACACTATTTGGGAGTTACAATAAAATTATGAACAGAATTAATATAGCACAAAACTTCAGTAGATTAAATGATCTAGGGTAACAGAAAAATCAACAAAACAACAAAATTAATTCACAAAACTAATCAGCAAAATAAGATATAGAGACTTTTTAAAAAGCACCCCATGCAGTCTGAGGTTTTAAAATCCACCTCTGGTCCAATTCAAGTTCCTTCTAACTGAGCTCTGCACTGAGTAAAGTGTGGAGGACTCCATAAGGGTAGATAGTTCAGTGTTGGGCTGGCCTAGTGTGTGTATGGGGGTGAATTTCTCCTGTGAGCTTCATTTCCTACTAAGCACCTAAAATTGGCTATCATTATGGCTCATCCCTGAGATGTCATGGGCAGGCAAATCAGACCAGGGAAAGACACTTCCCTTGCACATATATTTAGTCCTCTTATTTCTCTTATATATAGAATGGCAATTTTCTTTAGACCTGGTTTCTGAATGGGTAATTGCAAACTGCTTAAATCACTTTAATTGGGCCTTGATTCAAGGACCTGTTAAAAGTTTATTTTTCCTTTCATTTTTTTGCACATAAGACTTTGCCATTTTATATTTCATTCACAAGTCATTTTTTTCTTTTATTTGGATTTTATATTTATTTTATATTTTTTATTTCTTTTGCCAATTGATTTCATACAACCCCATGACTCAGCCATGCATCCTTAGCTGACCTAGGGTACCCTATTCAGGGGAGAATGTGTTATTGATTCTTCTCAGGCAGGTGTGTAAGTTTTATAATCATAATGTCTGTATTATAATCTATAATGTAAAATTTTAACTCTTTTGGTAATAATTTCAGTGGGGAATGTATAATTCCTCTCAGAAGCAAATGTATGTTTTATAATCTATAATGTAAAGTTTACATTCTTTTGAGAGTAATTTTAGGATAAGAAATTTTCCATCTCCCTGGAATCCAGACAAAGAACCTCTTTGGAGAAGGCACCATAAAGATGCGTGAAGAACCTTCCCTGGATCATGAAGATCCAAATGAACTTTGGGGTGCAGTTTATTGAACTATGGGGAGTTGAATGTATTCATTTTAAATGTACACTCTTATTCCAAAGAGGACTGCATCTAATTGGCTTTTTGTCAATGATAGTTTTTGTCCTCTTTTCTTTTATTCCCTAATTTCTGTAATTTAAAAGTTATGTTTACAAGAGTGTTCAAGGAAACCAGTCTCTTTCCTCTCTCAGGGGGGAATGTGTTAGTAGAAATTTGGGATTCTTTGGGGTTTATTTAGTCTTAATATTCAGATCCATGATATAAACTTCCTGAGGATGTTTAGAGGACTTGAAAACTACATTTATCATTATTCCTCTTACGTAATACAGGTGGGCAGGAAGTATGATTATGTAGACAGAGGTACAAGATTCGGGACATGATTGGGAGAAGCTCTCTTTCCTGCAGAACAAGCCAGTGGGGCAGAGGTAATGGCCTGGCATTTGAATTAGATCTTAGCAAGCACGTGGCCTTCTTAATTACCAATATGGCTTTAAATAAACTAGTAAATATTTTGAATATATACATCTATACCAATATTATTCATAACACTATCCAGCAAATCAGAGTATATTCCTTCAGAGGGAAAATGGATATTCAATAATATAGAAGATTTCCAAGCATTCCTGATGAATAAGACAGACCTAAACAAAAAACCTGAAGTCCAAAAACAATACACAAGAGAAGCCCAAAAAGGTAAATAAGAAAGAGAAAATTAAAGAGACTCATTAAGGTCAAAATGTTTATGTGTCTCATGGAAAGAGGATATTTATCATTCTCAAAAATTATTCTTAGAAGTAGAGAAGATAGAAGGAATTTACCCAGAAAGAAATCAGAGAAATGAACTGATTATGATGCTGTGATGTGTATGATAACATAAGACAATATGATATATATCTAAATATGATATTAAATAATATGTGTGTATGATATGTGTGCTTATGAATGATATGAAAAAAAAACCAAGATGTGAAATAGAGGGTTGCACTGAGAGAAAAGAGAAGGGAAATGTAGAATGGGGTAAATTATATAACATAAAGGGGTTTGACAAATCATTACAGAGAGGGGAGGATGAAGGTGGTGACAGTCAATGCTTAAACTTTACTCTCATCATAACTGTCTCCTAGAGGGAAAAACAAGTATACTCTGTGGGCTATAGAATTCTATCAACCTAAAGAGAAGTAAAAGGGGAATAAGACAAGGGGAGGGGGAGATAATTGAAGGGAAAGAAAAGTGGGGGGAGGTGACAAAAAGCAAAATACTGGTGAGGAGGAACAGAGTGAAAGAGAAGAGAGCAGACTCTAAAGGGGATAGTATGATGGAGGACAATACACAGTTAGTAATCATAATGCTGAATGTGAATGAGATAAACACCCATAAAACAGAAGCAGATAGCAGAGTGGATGAAATAATAAATAAGACAAGGAGCTAGTTTTAAGAAAATCTAAAAAAAATACTAAATCACTGATTAATTTGATTTAAAAGAGAAAGAATAAAACCTAGTAATCACTATCACAAAGGCAAAGCACAAAATTACAATGAATGAACAAATAAAGCAAGTAATAGGAATTCATTTTCACAACTATATGCCAATTATTCTTTTTTTAAATCAAATGTTATCTTTTTATTTTTTGTTTATTTTTTTATTTTTAGGAAAAATTTCCATGGTTACATAATTCGTGTTTTTACTTTACCTTTCACCCCCCTCAAACACCCCTCCCTCATAGCTAACTCACATTTCCACTGGTTTCAACATGTGTGGTCAGTCAAGATTTATTTACACATTATTGATAATTACATTGGTGTGGTCTTTTCGGGTCTACATCCCCAATCATGTCCTCATCAACCCAAGTGTTCAAGCAGTTGTTTTTCTTCTGTGTTTCTACTCCTGTAGTTCTTCCTCTGAATGTGGGTAGCATTCTTTTCCATAAATCCCTCAGAATTTTCTTGGGTCACATTGTACAGAAGTCCATTACATTCAATTTTACCACAGTGTATTGGTCTCTGTGTATAATGTTCTTCTGGCTCTGCTCCTGTCACTCTGCATCAATTCCTGGGGGTATTTACAGTTCATATGGAATTCATCCAGGTTATTATTCCTTTGAGCACAATAGTATTCCATCACCAACATATACCACAATTTGTTCAGCCATTCCCTAGTTGAAGGGCATACCCTCGCTTTCTAGTTTTTTGCCACCACAAAGAGTACAGGTATGAATATTTTTGTACATGTCCGTTTATCTATGAAGTCTTTGGGGTACAAACCCAGCAATGGTATGGTTTGATCAAAGGGAAGGTATTCTTTTATCACTCTTTGTATATGCCAATTATTCTGACAATATAAGAGAAATAGATTAATATTTAATGAAATGTAAATTTCCCAAATTCACAAAAAAGAAAAAAGGATGCCTGAACAACCTCATCTCAGTAAAAAGAAACTGAACAAAATATCAGTTAAATGTCTAGCAAATTTCTTCTAGGGAATTGATTGGTTCATGAATGAATTCTGCGAAACATTCAAAGAAAAATTAACTTTGATACTTTATAAATTATTTGGGAATATGGGGGAAGAAAGAATTCAGCCAAATCCTTTATATGATATGAATATAACACAAATATCTAAATCAGGAAGAACTAGAATGGAAAAAGAAAACTATAAACCAATCTCTAATGAACATTGATGAAAATATTTTATGTAAAATATTAGCATGGAGATTATAGTAATATATCATAAGAATAAAATAGAATGTCTAGGTGAGTTTTACACCAGAAATGCAGGGTTGGCTTTATATTAAAAACACTATCAGTGTAATTGGCCATACTAATAACAAAACCAGTGAAAATCATATTATCTCAATAGATACAGGAAATTAAAAATTTTTTGACAAAATACAATATCCATTCTTTTTCAAAACATTAGACAAAATTGGAATAGACATTTCCTTAAAATAATAAAAGACATCTGTCTTAACCATCTACAAACATTATCTGTAATAGAGATAAGATAGAAGCTTTCTCAATAAGATCACAGGTGAAGCAAGTCTGTTATCACCAATACTATTTAATGCTGTACTGGAAATGCGAGTTATAACAATAAGAGAAGAAAAATAAATGAACGAATCAGAATTGGTTATAAGTAAATAAAGGTATCACCCTTTGAAAATAATATAATATAAATATACTTAGAGAATCTCTGAGAATCAACTAAAAACTAATGGAAATAAAAACGATAGCAAAATTTTAGCTAAAGCCTAAATAATCAGCATTTATCTATACCACCAATGAAGTCAAGAGCTAAAGACAGAAAGAAATATCATAGAAAATAACTGTAGGCAGTATAAAGTACCTTGCAACTATTTGAATACAATTATAAAATACTACTCACACAAATAAGGTCAGAATTAAAATTTTAGAAAAAACATAAATTGTTCATCAGTAAGCTGAGTCAATATTATAAAAATGGTAACTCTACCTAAATTAATTTACTTATTCAGTGTCATCCCAATAAAACTACCCAAAAATTATTTCATAGATCTAGGAAAAAAATAAAATTAATTTGGAAGAACAGAAGGCCAACAATATCAAGGTATTTAATAGGGAAAAATGAAGAATGGGTGTCTAGCTACATTGATCTCAGACTTCATGATGATGTAATAATAATAAAAAAATCTACTATTGGCTAAGAACTAGAATAGTCAATGAATGAAATAGATTAGAATATCAATGCACAGTAGTAAATGAGCAAAATAACCTAATATTTGATAAACTCAAAAACATAAGCTTTTATTTATTTTTTTAAACCCTTACCTTCCGTCTTGGAGTCAATTCTGTGTATTGGCTCCAAGGCAGAAGAGCGGTAAGGGTAGGCAATGGAGGTTAAGTGACTTGCACAGGGTCACACAGCTGGGAAGTGTCTGAGGCCAGATTTGAACCTAAGACCTCCCATCTCTAGTCCTGGCTCTCAATCCACTGAGCTACCCAGCTGACCCCTACATAAACTTTTAGGAGAAAAACTCTCCATTTGACAATAATTGCTAGAAAAAATGGAAATCAGTATGGCAGGAAGTAAGCAGAGACCAATATTTCAAATTACATATTAAGATAAACATGGATTCATTATCTAATGATAAAAAGTAATTCTGTAAGCAAATTAGGATAACACAGAATCATTTACCTGTGAGACATATGGATAAAAGTATTTGTACAAACAAAACCAATAAAACCAATGTTAGAAGGTATAAAATAACTGGGGAATTTTTGTAATTAATATCTCTGGTAAAAGGCCCCATTTCTCAAATATATAGAGAACTGAAGCAAATTTATGAGAATACAATACATTCAAAGGATATAAACAGACACTTCTCAAATGAAGAAATCAAGACCATTTATATTCATATTTAAAAATGCTCCAAGTTACTATTTATTAGAAAATGCAAATTAAAACATCTCTGAGATACTACCGCACACCAAACAGATTGGCTAATAAGACAAAATAGAAAAATAATTAAGTCTGGATGGAATGTGGGAAATTTGGAATGCTAATACAATGTTGGTGGAACTGTGAAGGATACAACTATTTTACAGAGCAATTTGGAACCATACACAGAGAGCCATAAAACAATGCATAACCTTTTACGAGGCAATATTACTACTATGTCTATGTTCCAAAGAGACAAGGACCTACTAGAACAAAAATAATTTTAGCATCTCTTTTTGTGGTGGCAAAAAATGGAAAACAAAGGGATGTCCATCACCTAATAAATGGCTGAACTGGTTGTGGCATGTGGTTATAATGCATTACTATTGTCCTATAAAACACACATACACACACACACACATGCACACATAGAATGATTTCAGAAAAATACTTGGAGAGACTTGTATGAATTGATGCAAAGTGAAATGAGCAGAAACAGAACATTGTATACAGTAACATAAATAATTAATGATGATCAGCTAAAGACTAAACTATTATGAGCAATGGAAGGATCCAAGACAACCCTAAAATAACTTATGACAAAAAATTCTGTCCACTTCTATAGAAGGGCCTACCAGACAATTATTGCAAACTGAATCATATAATTTCTCTCTATATATTTTGTGAGTTTTTTTTCCTTTCAAGTATTTTACATATATATTCATTCTTTCCCTCTGAAGGAATATACTCTGATTTGCTGGATAGTGTTATGAAAAATATTGATATAGATGGATATATTCAAAATACAAAATCAATATATATACACAATTGGAGGAATACAGTGGAATAACCTACATTAGACCATTTACTGTCTGGGTAGGGGAGAGAATTTGACTTGAAAAAGGTCAGAATTATTTTTTTAATAAAATCTTTACTTTTCTTCTGAGAACTAATACTTAATATTGGTTCTAATACAGAAGAGTGGTCAGGGCTAGACAATGGGGGTTAAGTGACTTTCCTAAGGTCACAGAACCAGGATAAATTTGAGGTCAAATTTGAACCCAGAACCTCCCATCTATTGGCCTGGTTCTCTATCCAATGAGTCACCTATCGGCTTCAGAAAGCAATTTTTAAATATTGTTCCTTCATATAATCGAAAACAAATTAAGAGTAGACAAAAAAAAAGTTCTCTATACCAATGAAATCATTTTTTAATCTCTATCTAATTTCAAAGTATTTAGTACTGTGTGACAAGATTGACAGGATTGTACTAAACTCTGGGGGTAGAGGGGGTGCTAAATTTAACAATTCATGACTCCAAGGTATATGAATTCTATCAGACATGGAGCATGTACATATTTAAATATTCACTAGATTATACAAGGTAACTGTGAAGGGGAGAATAATAAGATCTTTGGAAACTGGGACAATCTTCCACACAGAAAGTGAGATTTGATTTTAATTTTGAAGGAAATAAAGGACTTTCAAAGACTAAGCTAAGAAAGGGTTGAAACATAGATTGGGGCTAATCTATGAATGTCTAAAAGTCAAATAAAGGAGTTTGTGTCTGATCTTAAGGTCAGTAGGGAGGCATTGGAGTTTATTGAGTAAGGGAAAGGCATCTGATTTATGAAAATTATTTTAGTAGCTCTATAAAGGATGGATTACAGAGGAAAAATATGAGAGATAAATAGCCCAACTAGGAAGAGGTTATTGCAATGGTCTAAACAAAAGATAATGAGAATCTATACCAAGAGGGTGACAATGTAAATAAAGAGAAAGAAATGGATATGAAAAATTTTGTCAAGTTGGAAAAGACATGTTAAACAACTGATTAGATATGTGAGCTCAAGCAAAAGTATAGAATCAAAGATAATCCAGATGCTGTCAACCTTTAGAAGAATGGTTTATCAGCAATAGCCATGTACTAAATAAACTTTACCTCATTCTTTCTAAATTCCACCTCTCTTGCCCTTATTCTCCTGAATTCTTCCTCACCTCACTAAACATGTCTAGCTCAGTTTTGTCTGACCTGGCTGTCAGAACATTTCTAAGTTACTAAGCTAAAAGATTCAAGTTGTCCCAAAGTTGATTAACATCTCAGTCTGCCAGGCACGAGGAATGGATATAGCAATTGAGGAAAGTGCCAGATTGTCCTCTTGCACCTATTCAACATAAGGTTTTCCCATTCAGTAGTGGGAGATGGCAGACTTTTTTACTGCTTTAGATATGGAGAGAATAGCAGACAAAACAAATCCTGAAACTGTCTCTCTTCTTCCCACTTTCTAAGTGAGTGTGGGAGAAAAGACTTCTAGCCCAGGTGTCACCAAATGTTCTAGTGTGATAATAGTTAGCCTCAGTTCCATATATTAAGTCTATATCTGGAACTGCAACTAGCTGTCTCATTTTCTCAATCAAAAACTTTTATAAGGCATTTATGTTAAGTAAAGCCTACATAGCAGAAAAAGTATGTAGGTGACCTAGGCTTGATTTGAAAATTTTATATATATTTTCTCTCCTTCCCTTCCTAAGGAAAGTACAAAAATAGTTTCATAGCTTTGAAGAATGTTTGCCTTATTTCCTTAGAGAGAAATCTAATCCTTTCCTTTCTGTAGAATGAAAGCAGACCTATTCTGTTGTGTTTTTAGTCTCTGTCTTACATTTTCAAAAGACCAAATTCCATAAACTTAAAGTATCACCCTGAGATGGAGCATTTATCCTATCCCACTTCAGTGGAAAAGGATTATATACTGGCCCAAGCTATATTCAAATATAATTGGTTTCCTGAAATAATGTCCACATGACCCAAATATACTATAATAGAAAGAATACAGAATCTGGAGTAAGAAGACTTGGAATCAAATCTCTATTCTGAAATTTGCATCCTTTGTGACTTTGAGTAAGTAATTCAGTTCTCTAGGACTCAGATTCCTTTTCTTTAAAATGAGACTATTGGGCGAGATAACCTATAAATTGATTCCAATTCAGCTCTAAATGTATGCTTTCATTCCATATATCTTTCTCCTCCAGAAAACCACAATTTAGAGTTGGAAGCAGATGAAGTCAAGGTTCAAAGGAAACAGAATTTCAGAGTTCAAGTTGGAAGCTGCCCTAATGTGAGGGAGAAACAGAGGAGTCCCACTGGCAGAGTAATAGTTCCTGGATTAAAGAGAAAATAAAACTAAGGAACAACAATGAAATCCCTATCTTCACTGTTCCTGTGAATTGTATAAACAGATCTGAGAAAAGGAATTGTTTCTACCCATATTTTTTGTTTGAGAGAAAAGGGAATTTACAAAAATAATTCAAGTTTCTAGGATTGTGGGAAGCCGTTCTATGTATTAAAGCCTTTGGAGAAAAAGGATCAAATTTAGGGCCTGTTATCTGGATTCCCTACGTGACCAATCCAGGCTGAGGCAGTCTTTGTGTTTGGTCCTGGTCACCTGAGCCCCAAAAGGCTCTGGTACCAGCAGGTAGGTTAATCCAAAATCAACTTGATCCCTCCAAGAAGGCTATTAGGAGTCATTTAGAGAAACAGAGTCTGTAACAAATATTTTATCTGGATCCCATTACAAAATCATCGGCAAGTAAAACTGTGTGTATGATTTTCTGCACTGCATGTCAGGATGCAGACTGAATGGGCCATCTAAGATAAAAATCTGAGGCTCCTCTTTTGACTCAGTCTTTTGATCCCCACCTTTTTTACAATTCTTATTGGAGAGCTTTGAAGTGGCAGACCAGCATCTACTGAGTTAATGATTCATTTCCTAACAAATGTTAATTAGATAAGAGTGCATATTCAGATTAGAACTGGCTCCTTTAGGATTTGACTGGTGAGCATCTCCCTGGGATATTTCCTCTCCCTGAATTATCTCCTCCTGAATTGGGGTTTGGAATTTGACCATTTGTCTTTGCATCTGTATTCTTTAGACTTCAATGGATTATGTGTGACTTATTGCCCCTTACCAACTGTGACTTCTTTTTACTTGAAAAAGGTATATAATAAACTTCCATGCCCGCAGAATTCGGGACAGCATGGCTAACCACTAGTCTAGTTGTTCTCATTTTCTTTCTCCTGCTTTAACCATCCTATGCCACCACGTCGCTCAGGACCCCAAAAAATCATATAGAGGCATGGCCCCCTATACAGGATCATATATGTTCTTGGAAAGTAATGTTCCCTAAAGGTAAGAGTTTCTAAATTCTTTAAAAATTCTAAGTTATTTTTCTCTTTGGTAAATGGGAGTCTACCACAGTGTAATGTTTTAATTATCAAGATCATATAGGTCTTTGAGGTGTTAGGGAAATAGAGTTCAGTGGAGAGGAATGGAAAGTGATTACAAGCTTAAATATGAGTCATCTCCAAAGTTTGGAGATTAAATAAAGCCTGTCCTATATTTCATATTTTCTTTGACTACGTGTTTGAATGGGAGCCAAAGATCTTTTTCCTTTTTGTGGTGAATACACAGACACCAAGAATGTTCCTTGGAGAAAGCCTAAGTGGGAAAATGAGCCAGTTAACTCCTGAAACCTAAAAGAAAAAAACTGGATCTATGTAAACTTTGAGCTTCAGATCTTGTTCATAAATCTCTTATATCACACTTGTCCTTGTATTTCACTCAGTGTAATCCAAGCAAACTTGATGACACTATTCCCAAATATATTTGAGTTTTTGTCTTTTTGTACCTTTTTTCATATTTTCCCTTCTATGCTTGGAACGTCCTCCTGTTCCATCTACTAGATTCCTCTCTGATATTTAATGTACAGAATAAATTGTACTTCTAGGTTGATTGTTGATTATTGAGGATGGATTTTCAGAATGTGGTATATAAGGAAATGTTTGGAGGAAATAAGGAATAAGCCAGTAGACAGATATTGAAAATAAGTGGGAGTGAGGAGAGAGGGAATAATCTTTTGGAGGAAATAGTATAGAATGGGATTGCTTGAAAGGTGGAAAGATTAGCTTCGGTAACTAGTAAAACTATTTCTTCATGTGAGACAAGGGTGAGGAGAAGATCGTGACAAAAGGAATCTGAGTGATACGAGATGAAGAAGAGGAGAGGAAAGGGAGCTCATGATGAATAGCTTCATTTTTTCTGTAAAATATGAGGCAAAGATCTCAACTCAATGACTAGAGGAAAGGGGAGTAATCAGAGGTATGGGAATGAATGAAAAGGTTTGGAAGCACCATTGTAATGCAGCGAGTTGATAAAGGAGGTAGAGTAGGATTGTCTATCAACAGTAAGAGTCCAATTGAGGTTTAATATACATTTGAAGTGGACACAAAAAAATTTTATGATTTTCTTCACATTTGAAGAGATGCACATATGTAGGAATGAAGGTAGTGACAGGTAGGAATGACCAAAGAATGAGACTAGGCAGGATGTAACTGGCAAAATGATAAGGGGGCTAGGAAACAAGAGAAGGAGGACACCACAGAGTTAAATTGTTTCACCAAAGAGTAAAGATGGAGAACAGAGAAGAGTAGCTAATGCAAAGGAGATGACTTGGGAGAGAATTATCGTCAGCTTCTTGAGGGTAGGGGCTGTCTATTCCCTTTCTTTGAATCATCAGCTTTTAGAAAGGTAACTGGAATGTGAGAGATAATAAATGAATGTTTTAGAGACTGAAAAGCTAGATGGCTTTTATCAAACATTGCAAATCTGAGATTCTGTGGCTCTGCCTTAGCATTTTCGTTAGTATATGGAGTGTCCCAGTAACATTTAACAAAGTTGCTACTTTTGATCATGTTGATTCTGAGTAGCTTATTTTGATTGGTTTTGAATTAACCAGACAGGCTGAATTCTGCTTCCCAGCAACTCAAGCGTGACATCCGCTAAAATAAATGGAGTGCTATGCAGAAAGCATTTGCTTGTCTGAGATTCAGTGCAGTTCTAGATTAGTGTATGAGTCACACGGCAGAATTTAGCCCATTGTTCATAGAGAAAAGCTCTTTCTCAACACTCTATCAATCTGTTATGGGAAGACTTCCAACAAGACTCACAGCTCATCATATCTGAATTTCTTTGCTCAGCAAAGCTGTTCTGAAATTTCACAAAAAGCAAGCTTTTTGGAAAAATTTCTTCCACTTTGCTGTCTTGGAACAGTTTACAGACATGACTAGAATAATCTTTATTTGGGGATATTTCAACCTTTGTCTTCAACTGTGACTAGGAAATGCTGCTATACAATTAAAGTAAAATGAGGTCTCTAATCACATATTTCATTAAAATTTTGTTGGGCATCATGGCTGAGAATAAGAGGTCTTTTCTTTGATCCTTTTTCTCATTCAAAAACATACATTAATGCAACTCTCCTTCCCTAAGTGAACTTTTTTCTTCTTATGGATAATAATTTTCATCACTATGCTACTATTTATGTTTATCACTTCATTTAATACATTTTACAAGCAAGTTAAAGAACCTATTAATTTTCAGATAGGGATGTGATAAAGATACTGAGGCATTTATTATACTAGACTCATATGTACAGAGAACAACCTATGAAGGGAACAGAAACTACATTATATGGGAATATACAGTGAAAAAAGAATGCCAAAAAATCATAAATTAAATGTGTCCCAGATGAGATTGTTAATTCTTTCATACTTCTGGAGATCCCAGTTAGAGACATTGCTTTAACTGATGCAGGCCACATCTTCATAGCCTCTGAGTAGCAAGGAAATGTTAAAGCCATCAACTCCTTACTTTTATAGATTTGTAAACTATGTCTCAGAGAAGTGAAGTTACTTGTACAAAATAATACCATTACAAAGCGACAAAACAAAAATTTAAACTCAATATTCTCCAGTTACAAATTTAGTTCTTTATTTCTTTGTTTCTGACTACCAGTCCTCAAAATCTCCCTGAGGCTGGTAAAGTGTGATTCAAAACTTTGTTATTCCTTACACAGAAAAAATTTCCTGATGTCATAATTTTAGAAGTGTCCTGGTCCCAAACATATGTGACTGGATGAAATGAGAAACTACTTGGATAATGTTCCTGTACTTTTTATTTTCTTTCAGAGATTAATAAAAGTCCATACTCAAAAGCTCCAAAATTTTATTAGTACTCACACTCTCTAAGTTTGTGGCATGATTTGGCAACATTTTATTTTCATAACAATGAGTATAAACTTGAAGATATCTATCACCATTTGGGACAACAAAACTGCATAATCTATAGTTATGAAGTTATCGATGTAACAGATACATTACAGGAGTTAGCAAATCTTTAATCCTCTGGATCATTAATGGAAATACAACTGTCCAGAGACATTCCTGATAGGCAGGGAAAGGGGAAACTATATGAAAAAAAAGAATGATAGGAAAAGTAATTCTAAGAAGTTAAAGAAATAATTAAGAGAAAAAATAATCATTTTTATTTAGTTCTATCTTTTTTTTGGTTTACTTGCATTATCCAGTTTGAACATAAAACTACCATATGAAATAGGTAAGATGAGTGTTATTATACCCATTATATAAAAAATGACAAAGAAGCTCTGCAGAAGGTTACATAGCAAGTAATTGGAGAAATTAGGAATAATCTCTAGATGTTCCGTCTCTGAAAGAGGCACTTATGATGTTTTTCCAATTAATTAATGAATTAATCAATCAGGAGCATGTACAAGGATCATAATATTCAACAAAGATCATATTAAAGATTTGATATTAAAGAGGCTAAGAGTGTCAGTAATAGCTACATTTCCAGGTGTTATTAGTAACATTTAAAGGATAGAATGTATACAGTAATGTTGGCATCCTGGGACAAATATTGCACTTGGCAAGTAGTATTAGTGATTGTAATGAGAAAAGGATAGAGATGGGATAAGATTTATGAGAAGTGGAAGGCTGGCTTTAAGACACATACTAGGAACTTAAAGGAAAGGATTTTAGTAGGCAGAAGGCAGAGGAGGAACAGTTGGGAAGTTACAACTGTTAGAGAGTAGTGACTTCCTAGAGGAAGTTAGAGGCTTCCTGTCCTGGAATGGTGGAGGAAAGGCAGGCTTTTTGGAGCTCATCTACCTCAACCTTACTGGGGAGAAGGAGTATACCCTTAATTCATTTTTGAAGGTACTCTATTTAACTGGGAAAGATCTAGAAAATGACCTGACCATATTTGCTGTGCTTTCCAGAAGGTTTTATCAAAAAAAATCCTGTCAGATCAGCTTTGAAATTTTACCACAGGGGTTAGACCTCCTGGGGTGAACTTAGGTGTTAATGATCATTTATAAGGGTTTTGGGAGATAGCTTTTTTTTTAACCCTTGTACTTCAGTGTATTGTCTCATAGGTGGAAGAATGGTAAGGGTGGGCAATGGGGGTCAAGTGACTGGCCCAGGGTCACACAGCTGGGAAGTGGCTGAGGCCGGGTTTGAACCTAGGACCTCCTGTCTCTAGGCCTGACTCTCACTCCACTGAGCTACCCAGCTGCCCCCTGAGAGATAGCTTTTGGGAAATAAATCTAGCCAACTACTGAGCATCATAGATAGGTAGCTTATTCAGATTTTGGGGGACATATATATATATATAGAAACAGGAAACTGATAAGTTAGCCAGAAGACCAGAAGGCTCCCTCTTGCGAGGGACATGGAGGATTTTGCAAAATTAGCTAGATCCCTTATGGTTAGAGACTCCTTGTTCTGAGCATCAGTTTGTATCCCTTCTTAAAAATAAAAGAGATTTTTTTATATCAATTCTCTCCAAGGCATTTGGGCAACTGGCCCAGGGAGAGAAAGTGATTCAGTTTCACTCTCACTTATAGGAGGTTAGAATACCTGGCTGGGTATTCAGGGGAATCGCTAAGTGGATCTACTACTATCTGCATTTGGTTCTCTCTCTCCCCATATTCTTTTTTTTTTTTTTACTATCCAGGACAAGCAAAATGAAATAAGCCCTCAAATAAACTTTGTAATTTATGATGCAAAAATTACACAAAACTACAGTTAGTCCAGTTGATTTACAATGATAAGTAGCTACTATAATGACAGGCAATAGAATCTCTGGGCTCTGAGGGACATCAGAGTTTATTAGTCCAACTTATACAGTTTGAGGACATATTCTTTCAACTCTACTTAAGGCTCTTTGGCCAGGCCTTTTGCAATACAATTTTCTAGAGGTAATGCCAATATTTTTATTTACACTTGCTAGGGAGAAGTGCTGTTATTGATATAGGAAGTAGAACACATACACACACACACACACACACACACACACACACACACACACACA
>NC_058130.1:102556235-102634206 GCF_016433145.1 Gracilinanus agilis
ATATATATATATATATATATATATATATATATATATATATATATATGGAAAGGAAGGTGAAGTATTGGGGATTAGATAAGAGGACAAAATGAAAAATAAAAGGAGTTAATAAACTGTTGGATGATAAAGGCAAAACATAATCCCAAGGTCATGCAGTATCCAAAACTCCTCTTCCCTGATCTTAAGCTAGCACATGGCTTTATCCTTCCCTCACCTCCTTCTACTTTAATAAAGGAGTATATCTATTAAATTTTTTATGTCTAAATTTTCTGCCTCAAGGTAAGGCTCCTTTCCCCATGTCCTAGTTAAAGTTGTTTCAGAAAATGGATAGTTGCTGAAAGATGTGTATTGATGGAGGAGCCCCAAATGGGACCTGTATTGTCTTGATTCCCTAGTGAATCAGCTATGAAAGTGTTAAGCCACTAACCTA
This sequence comes from Gracilinanus agilis, assembly GCF_016433145.1. Classification (NCBI taxonomy): domain Eukaryota; kingdom Metazoa; phylum Chordata; class Mammalia; order Didelphimorphia; family Didelphidae; genus Gracilinanus; species Gracilinanus agilis. Next base: position 102,556,666 of record NC_058130.1, read on the forward strand.
CTCCTCATATTAAGACCAGTCTCTATTGAATTTATAAAGGCATCAACAACATTTATCAATACTATTATTAGGAAACTTGCTAATTATTTGGGAAAGTAGTACAAACTACCTGAAGTGGTAGAAGAAATGGAAAGTATGGATTTAGAGATTAACAAAAAAATTATCTAGAATGTTTATGCTTAATATCAAGCATAAAAAGGTTAAAATAAAAAATGGTGATTCAAAGTAACCAAAGAAATTTAACTCACCAATTATTTTGCCTGGTAGCAGTTTGGCCTAGATAAAATTGGCATAAAGATATTAACTGGCTAAGCAACCACTTGGTTGATTTAAATATAATGATCTAAGCTGACCAATTTAATTTCCATATATATATATATATATATATATATGTGTGTGTGTGTGTGTGTGTGTGTGTGTGTGTGTGTGTGTGTGTGTGTATGCAGGTATGTATGTTTCTTTAAGTTTCACAACCCATTTGGCTATTGATTGATAACATCTCCTAATACTCAAAAATACCATCCGTCATTGAAGGGGCCAAGGTGGGAGAAAAGGTATCTGATATTCAAATTAATCATTATCTAGATCAAATGTTCATAACCTTTTTTGCATTATGGATTTCTTTGTCAGTTTAGTAAAACTTATGGATACCTTTCTAGAATAATGATTTTTTTAAATGAAGGAAATGCTAAGTTTCATTTTGAGACTAATGAAATTAAAATATATCTCTCCCATTCAAATTCATAAGCCCTCTAAAATTATTCAGGGACCCTTAATGAGAAATTTTTTATGCTAGATTAAAAAATACTAAATTTAAGGTCAGTACCACTCCCATCCCCATCAAAAATTTTCTATATACTGAAATATAATTACATTCCCCTCCCCATGGAAGATATATTTGCTATTTTTTATCTTATGTGTAATCTAATAACCTCATCATTATTAAGAAATACATGAAATTATTAGAATCAAAATACAAATAATAGTCAAAGTTAAGAACTTAAAAAGTAGGATTCAGCTATCTTTATGTTCTCTATAATGAAATAAAATATTCTTTGCATTGGTAAAATAATCATTCTTGTCTACAAATTTACTCTTCCTGTATTGCAACAAATTTAGAAGCAAGAATACTAACTGTTCAGGATAAGAAGATGAAAAAACGAACGTTACAACTTTATTATTTTATTACAAAATTTTACTTGTATTTTCATTGAATATCATTTCATTTTCAGTTTTAAATTTTTTCCTCTTCTTCCACTTATCTTCCACCCATTTCCATGACATGGAAAGAAATACACGACACATTCAAAATCTGAATCATTCAAAAAAAATTCACACCTCAGCACCATTAAAAAATTAGAAAAAGAAAGAAAAATACTTCAGTCTCCTCTGAATTTCTCAATTCTCTCTGTAGTTGTATAGAATGTTTTGTTGTTGTTGTTGTTGTTTTTGTCATGAGTCTGGAATTGTGGTAAGTGGGTCATTATGTTGATCAGAGTTACTAAGTCTTTCACAATTTATCTTTACAATTATGCTCATAATGTATAAAGTATTTATTTGACTCTAATCATTTCTCTTTGCATCAGTTCACATATGACTTCCCAAGTTTTTCTGAAATGTTCTACTTCATCATTTCTTACAAGAGTCTATCACATTCCTATACCATAATTTGTGTAGCCATTACCAATTAGTGGGTATTCCCTCAGTATCTAATTCTTTGCAACCAAAAAAATGGTTATCTCTACACATTTCTATGGTAAGAGGACCTCAAGGTCCCCCGTTAATGAAAGAAATTAAAAATTCCTTTTCTACAATATGTATGGGTCCTTTCTATGTTTCCTTTATTTCTGTGGGGTGTGGATAGCTTAATATATATCATTAATTAATATACTAATAGCTTAGTATGCATAACTTAATAGCTTTCTAACTATAGTTCAAATAATTTCCAGAATGGTTAGACTAGCTTGTAACTCCACCAGTTATGAATTAATGAACTTATTTTTTTTACATCTCCACTAGCAATTATTATTTTTCTTTTCTGTCATGTTAGTCAATCTGATGAATGTGAGATGATACCTCAGAGTTATTTTAATTTAAATTTCTCTAATTATCAGTGGTTTTGATATTTTATATGACTGTTAATATTATTTTTCTTTTACTGAAAACTCTGTTAAACTCTACAGTATGAAGTTTTAAAACATTAAATATGCAATTCAGAAACCGAGGAACCATGGCCTTCATTTTAATTTCATTCTTCATCCACACATTTAGTAGGTGCTTAATATTTATTGGTTAACTACTAGATTTCAATAGTGCTTTTACTTGTGCTCGTTTTGTCACTAATAAAAGGATGCAATGTTCTCATTTTGCAATTTAGAAGAAATATTCTTCAGATTAGATTAATTTCAATAGGCAGACAAAAGTCATAGACATAAACAAACGTATCCAGAAATCAATGCATATAAATGGATTCAATACCTTTCCTAAAAATTTGTATTGTTATTTGCTTCCAGGATAAAATCCCAAAATATCATACAAGCCAAATTATAATTAAGCCAATTATCCTTGGGCTAAATTTGCTGGCCAAATACCTTCCTCTCACTACAACTCCCAGTCCAGTATTTAAAGAGGTAAGTGAGGGATCATTATCTTCAATGGTTTCTCCTTTCTACTTTACTGCCCAAAGGCTGATCTGCTCTTTGCATGTTTAATTGTCTTTTAAGGTCAGCAAATGTATTTGTTAGAACTTGAACATTTCTTCTCAACTCTAGATCTGATAGCCAATATTAATTCTTGAAGGAAGGTGCTGCTAATGTTTTATGTTCAACCTTGTATCTTAAAATTCTGTGGTTTCTCCCAACTTGAGTTAAGCTGATTTGAGAGCTTTCCATCCGTTAAAATTTATATTTCCTCTGATTTTGCTTCTACCACTTCTGGCAATGAAACAATCCTTGTTCAGCCTCATCATGGCAGACATGTATAAAAGTTGGACTGACTTTGGACATGTGATGCACATTGTTGTTTGGATATAATAGTTGTCTTGAGATAACTATAGCCTAAATTTGTCTACCTCATATTATATTCTTGTCACAAATGCATAGTCTGGTTTCATATTTCATGTTGTTTTGGTAGTTCATTTGTTTTAATCATATTCAACTCTTTGTGACCCAATTAGTGTTCTTGGAAAAGTTACTGGACTAGTTTGCTATTTCCTTCTCCAACTCCTTCTATATATGAGGAAACAGATAAATAGGGTTAAATAACTTGTCCAGGAAAAAATACATAATTAGGGTCTGGGACTATATATGATCTCAGGAATATCATCCTTCCTGACTCCAAGGTCAGCATTCTATCCACTGTGCTATGCTATCTAACTGCCCTACCAACTAGTTACTCCAGATCTCATACCTACTTTTTATCTAACTACAAAATTTACTGATATTGTAATAATTATTCTCTGTTCCCTCTTGATTGAAGAACAGCTTTTATATGTTTCAGTTTTCTTGTTAGGGTTCTTGTGCTGCTCAGGGGATTGGGGTGTCTCCTCTCTACCACTGGTTTAATCTAATGAACCTTTCACAAGAAGGATAGAAGAGGTCATGCTGGAGTTCCACTTTGTCTCCTTTATTTCCTGATATTGCTTTGAAATATTGAAATGAAACTGAATATATAACCATACCTAAGGATATCCCTTCTCTTCAGAGATGCAAATTCAATATGGCCCCAGGTGAGTAGTGCCCATGGTGTTGTAATAAGGGAGACAAAGGGAGGATAGATCTTTTAATAACTACCCTGTCAGTGGTAAGCAGTACATCAGCTCCTGTAATCACATCAATCTTTTGAGCATTTCAAATAAGGAGAAACAGAGTGAGTCAAATTTCTTTAATATCAGATGATGTGCCTTTGGGCTCTAAGTCCTATGATATTATGGATTTCATGCTAGAGGGGATTTAGAGTTAATCATTTTCCACTCTCTCAATATAAAAATGAGGAATCTAAAGAAGCTAATTTATTTATGCAATGAGAACTGCTAATAAATGTTAGAGTGGAAATTTGAACCTAGAACTTCTTGATTCCAAGTCTAGCACTCTCTCCATTGCATCATCCTATCTCTCAGGAAATTTATGCTTGCTATTTTTAATTATATATTTCTCCTTTTTCTTCTGGGGCAAACGGCCAAGCCTGGTGAGTCTGAATTAAATGATATGTTCTGCATCCTGGATTTCTGTGAAAGGAAACATGTTTATAATCCAGAAAAATAGCATAGAAGAAGTAAATGCTAGAAATTTATTCATAAGGTGACTATACGTGACAGACCTAGAGGCTAGTATAAAATATTTTGCCAACCCAGGGTATAAGCAAAGGGAAAAATGATTTTAGCCACTTACTACTTCAATACAGCTTTTAAAAATTAAAAGGTTACTATAATTGGGGCTAGAATGGTGTTTCTTGGTGTAAGGTATTCCTAGTTAAGAAATTCCCTCTATCCATACAAACTATGGCCTTTTCTGCAATTTCCAACATTAATGTTTACTCACAACAAGAGGTTTAAAAAGCTCAGTCATAAAAGTATGATATAGACAAAACTTGAAGCCAGTTCTTTAGATTCCAAGGCTAGTAGTCTATTCATTGATAGTTCATCTCTACTGATGTGTCATGGTGGAGCTAACTGGAACAGGATCCACTGTCAAAAGGACCCAAAATGAAAGTCAAGTTAATTGAATAAGAAATCTGTATCAGCTCTCTAGCCTAGGGCTGTAACTGTGAAAATTGAGATCTGTGGAAGAAGCAAAATCCAAAGTCAACAATACAAGAATGAAGAATCAGATTTGCTAAGATCACCTGCAGATGTTGTTCCCAGTACTCCCCTAGAAGTTCACTTCAACAAGGAATCTTCTCAAATTGAAGAATTTGTTCAAAAGATGTAATTACTTCCTTCTTCAATCCATCTTCCCTCCAACTGACAAGGTGGTTAAGATAAAGCATAGACTTGACCGAAATATTGCTTTGCTCAGTAAACTACACGGACTTTGTTTTACCTGTAGGATCAAATACAAATTCTTTTCACAACTTCGCTCTATCCTATCTGATGCAATACTATCCTTCAGACACAGTACAGTCCAGTCAAATGAACTCTTACTATTCTTCATACAAAGCATTCCATCAAAATCTGGTCACTGACACTTACAAACTATAACCCTTGCAAAATCACTTAAACTGCCTCAATTTGCTCAGATATGAAATGGGAATAATAACTTCACAAAGTCATTGTGCTGATCAAATGAAATAGTACTAATAATGTACTTATCATAGTAGGCACATAGTTGATATTTAATAAATGTTTATTTACTTCCTTTCTTCCTTCCCATCTCTGTGTCTTTGCAAAAACTACCCCACATGAATGGAATGCACTCACTTTTGCCACCAAATCCTAACAGTTTCTTTCTAAACCTAGCTGACATATCATTTTCCTGATTCCCCTATGCTCAAATCCTACCAATATCCACTGACTACATTGCATTATTATGTGTTTAATTATATATTTATATATATTGCATTTCCTGATAGACTATTGTTCCCAATACTCCCTATGTTCAAATCCTGCCAATGCCCACCCTGTTAATTATAAATTTATATATTGCATTTCCTGGTAGAATGTAACCTTGCGAGGAGGGAATTTTTACATTTTTTGTCTTTATTTCCCACAAACTTAGGATATTATTTGGAAAATAATAGGAACTTAGTAAATGAAGACTGATTGTCTACTCTTTCCAGTTCACTGTTGGTCGTAGAGGACTTTTTTGTTTGTTTTTAATAATGAAGACTATAAGCTAATTGGTTAAAATTGTTTTTAGGACTTCAAAGAACTTTTCTCACAAAAACCTTATCAATTAGGTTCTAGAAAGATTAATATAACCAACTAATAGATAATCAAATTGATGTTTTCAAAGGTGAAGTGACTATATGCACACTGTCACATGGACAATATGGATAAAAATTGTTTATCCCATGTCCAGAACTCATCTATTTCTTTTTATTGCATTTTTTCCCAATTACACATAGAAAAAAATTAATTTTTAAAAATAACATTCATTTTCTGCCATTTTGCAATCCAAATTCTCTCCCTCCTTCATTATATCCCTTCTCTTCGAGCTGCCAGTTAATATGATATATTATACATTTGTTATTATGTAATATGAATTCCCATATTCCTTACTTTGTAAAAGAAGACACATCGTATGTTCAAAAACAATTCATGATGGAAATAAAAGGCAAAATGTTATGCTTCCATCTGCATTCTGACTCCATCAATTTCTTCTATGGTGATGGTTAGCCTTTTTTCAGCATGACTCTTAGTATTGTTCTGGATTCTTGCATTGATGTTAATGGAGTCATTCACAGTTGATCATTGTACAATATTAATCTTATTGTGTACCATATTTTCCTAGTTCTTTTCACTTCACTTTGTCTTACTTCATGTAAGTCTTTCTACATTTTTATGAAATTATCTTGTGTGTCATTTCTTATGATGCAAAAGTATTCCACACTTTGTTTAGCCATTCCCCAATTCATGAACATCCCCTAGATTTCTAACTCTTTGCCACCACAAAAAATGCTGCTATAAATATTTCTGTACAAGTACATCTTTTTCCCTTTTCTTTTATCTCTTTTGGATATAGGTTTAGTAGCAGTATCTGCTGGAACAATGAATATGCAGTTTTGTGGGTGTGATATTAGATTGCTCTCCAAGAGTTAAACCAGCTCATAGCTAAAATAACACTGCATTATAATCTCAGTTTTCCCTCATCACCTTAAACATTCATCAGTTTCCACTTTTGTCATATTAGTGAGGTTGTACGTCATGATTTTGTAATGTTCATTTCTCTAATTAAAAGTGTTTTAGAGCATCTTTTCAGGTAATTATAAATAATTTTAATTTTTTTCTCTGAAAACTTCCTGGTCATATCCTTGACAATTTATCACTTAGGGAATTAATGTCCTGTACTCTTGCACTATAACAAACTTCCTGTCCTATCTAATATATTTCTTGTAGGATACACACACAAATATTTGCTATCCAAATTGTAACAAGATTGATAGATCATGGGATCAAAACCTCTTTTTCCCTTCCTCCTTCCCCCAGAACCTTCCCAAGCCTGGGACAGAAACTGGCACAATAGTAAAACCTGACAAGACACCAAGATTTCCCTGTCAGGCCTAGACAAATGACCTCCCACATCACTAACCCTATAAAAATTGCCCCCTTTTCCACCCAGGAGCAGACCTCTAGCCATCTGTGGGTTTGTGGGCTCCCCCTTTGCTTTCCCTTCCTCCTCCCTTCCTTTCCTTTCACACAATAAAACTTCACTATGTTACTCAACTCTGTGTGACCTTTGCCTAGGGTTGGAACCTCATAAGCCAGGTCTGACAAAGATATTTAGGGAAGATAAATATTTTTAAAGCACCTAATATATGCCAGGCACCATGTTAAGCCCTTTACCAATATTATCTTATTAGATCTTTAAAAGAGCCCTGTGAGGTAGGTGTCCTTAATATTGCCATTTTATAATTTAGGAAACTGAGGCAAACAGAGTTTACATGGCTTGCTAAGGGTTATATAACTGGTAGATATCTGAAGCAAAATTTGAGCTCAGGTCTTCATGGATTCAGACACCTAAGTGATGCAGTGGAATGAGTGCTAGGACTTAGTCCAAATCCAGCTCATACACTTACTAGCTGTTTAACCCTAGAAAAGTCACTTAATCCTTTTTTGTCTCAGTTTCTTCCTTTTTAAAAATGAGGTGGAGAGGAAAATGACAAACTATTCCAGTGTTTTTACCAAGAAAACCCTAAATGGGATAATGATGTGTTGGAAGAAATTGAAAAAACTAAACAACTTTCTGCCTTTAGACTCAGATTCCTATCCACTGTGCCATCTAGTTGTATCTAATAGTTTTAATAATGATTTTAGTTGTAACTTTTATAAACTGAAAGAAAGAACATAGAAGTTGTAGGTTATGTAATACTAGAGGAAGGAATAATAATATTTTACTGTAATTTTCAGGAAAGAGGATAACAAATTGAGCAAAGGGCTATACTTTTTCATATTATGGCCCTGAATTTATAGAGATTCTCTTTTAAAATATAAATTCAAGTGAGAAAAAACAGAAATCTTGAGTCTGTATCTGTCTTTAATATTGAAATATGAATTCATTTCTGATTACTCTGACACTGAACCATGCCTTAAGGAAAAAAAGGTGCAGGAAATATGATGTGATATTAGCAATTAGAAGAGATCTATAGTGAATAGCAATAGCTAAGTGAGATCATAGATATTGCAAAGGGAGTTACAAAGGCTAAAGAAGAAACTGAAGGAAAGAGAAAGACATGATGGAAGAGTTCTTAAAACAAAACAAAACAAAAAGCATGGACTAATTTAAAATTCAACCACCCTGGTCCTGGTAATAGTTATCATTCTAGAAGTTATTGTAGGCAGTTACTTGTGAGATAATAATTGTAGGTTACTTAGCCCAATGTCTGACACATAGTAACTACTATGTGAATATTAGTTGATATTATTATTATTTTTATATTATTCATTTGCTATTTTATTTTATTTTAATTTTGAATATTTTCGCATAGCTACATGTTTCATGTCCTTTCTCTTTCCTTCAAACCTCCCTAACCCACCTTAGCCAATGCACAATTCCACTAGGTTTTACATGTATCATTGATTAAGACCAAATTCCATATTATTGATAGTTGGACTAGGGTTATCATTTAGTGTCTACAGTTGATATTATTATTAAAGGTTCATTAGGGTTGTGCAAGCAGGCTCAGGGGTTTGAGAGCCAGACCTAGGGATGGGATATCCTGGGTTCAGATCTATCCTTGGCCACTGGCTAGTTGTGTGACCCTGGGCAAGTCACTTAATCCCCATTCCATAGAACATCTTGCTCTTCTGTCTTAGAACCAATAGAGAGTAGAAGGTAAGAGGTTTTTTTTGTGAATAAATCTTGGAATTGGTCAATCTAGGGAAAAAAATCTCAGCTTTCCATTTATCAACTGTAACACTGGCCAATAAGTTGATTTTTCTGAGCAATTTTTTTCAGCTGTATATCTGGACAATATAATTAAGCTTATCTCACAGAAATTTTGTCAGTATAAAATGAAATGAGGAAAGTAAAGAGCTACTGTTTTCATTTCTAGTTAAAATTTAGATGAATAAAATATTTGAAGAATGATTAAAATTCTATCCCATGTATATAAAAATTCTTATATTAAACAACATACAATAAAAATTTTTTGATTATTAACTTTAAAGCAAAGAATCAACCAATTTGAAAGAAAAATGCACAGTTGGACCTAATTTGTTTCAAGTGACATATTTCCTCAGCAAATACTTTAGGCCCTTTTCTAGAGACCTGTACCTTATAATACACATTCACTAGGTAGCCTGAAAGAAAGAACCTAAAATGCCGAACTTATACTCAACACTGCTGCAAAGAAAGTAAATGAAAGGAAATGTTTTTAATGGCAATATATTACTAATAATTTACCTAAAACTGTCATTTTCATGTAAATATGTAATGAAAGTTTTATGATATTTTCAAATGTAAATGTATTACTTCCCTTTGAGGGGTCAATTTTTCTCTGAAAAAAATTACAGTAATAGCAGTAGTGAAATTCTAATTTAATGAGGGCCAGCAGTAGCAACATAGGATTTCAGACTTAGCCATTCAGTAAAGCAAATATATTCTAAAATATTGTAATATACCATAATTTTCTTCCTTTAGTTAATATATTTATAATTACTACAAGATAATTTTCTTGTCAAGATTTATATTACATTTGTGGTAACAACTCTAAACAGAATCAGAAAATTCACTTATCAGGGTCTATTGTAAGTCTATTGTTGTTTGTACTTTGATTTCAAAAAGGACCAATGACAGGCCTTCATGTATCTACTTGGATGTGAATTGGATTTAAGAAAGGCAGAGTTACACCAAGTCATGAACGTGACTGTCTTTTTCAGTCATTGAGGTCTTATGGCAAGACTATAAGTCAGAATGAATGATGACAGCCTTGGATGCAGTAGATGATTTTGGTGACTTTGATGTCCTGCTTCATCTGTCTTTATGATTGTTAAAACAGATTGTTCACATCTCTCCATTCTGCCAGAGAAAGTTTTTAGAAGGTTTGGGTAGACATCTGATGGATTTGAAATCTCATCCTAGTTTATCCCATTTGTTTTGAGTGTGGAAGCTGCACATTCTACAGTTTCTGTTAGGAAGTCCTAGAAGAAGAGGTATTTTGAAGACATTCAAATGGCTGTCAAGAACTGGTTGTTAAATTTTCATTAAGTGCCTTTATACCTCAGAAATTGAGAAATGTTTTAAATCAGGAACTGATTGTTTTGTGAACTGTCTATACTTAAGGATGTGATGAAGAAAAAAATTAACAATGCAGATAAAACTTTTAAAATATGTTGTAGGCACAATTTTGAGGGAGTGAGCCAGTTGGTAAACATTTATTAGGCCAACCCTACACCGAATGAGGTAATGGTTCAATGTGTCTATCCTTTCATACTACAATGGTTCTATGTCTTTTTTTTTTGTTACACAAGAGTCACTGATCCTGCTTTATTCATTCAAAGTTAAATCCAACATTTGTTACAGCTCTTTCTTCAAATTCTAAAATGCTTTGTGGAACCTCAAACTTGGATTCTACCTGTTGTTTTCAAATTGCAGTCAAGAATTTCAAATAAAAAATAACTTGTGAGTAAAATTGGAAACAGTGCAGATACAAAAACAGTAAAATCCAAATAAAAACTTTTGTCAAGTTCAAAAACGAGTAGACTCACAGCAGCTGTCACCTTGGGCTACCTAGAGTCTAGATACCGTGGTTATATGCCAGTCAAACAAACCCATCTACCCATTAACTCTTAGCCAAGTATACTTTTGCTCTTGGCTCAAACAAACTTTAAAATTAAGGATCACAGTGATTTAAAAATAAAGCCAACATAGTCTCATATAGAACACATGCACGATAACTTGCTTAGGTGGCTTTCCAAGACCTCAGGGCACGAAAGGTAGAGAGAGAAAATTGGGAGTGTGTCTTTCTTTACAATGAGTTTGTGTCAGACCACTATTAATGTGGCCAATGAGGACAGGCACACATAAGTTATATTTCATCTGTTCCTCTTGGTTCTCAGAGGTAGAACAATCACTTTATAATCAAATCCACTTGAGGTGGCACAGCACATTCATTTTCTACTTTAGAAACCTGGGATGCTAGTTATAGACTTGCTGGCAACAGTCTCTCTCCTCTCATGGGTACTCTGCTTTCAAAGTATACAAAAACAATTGTTCACAATGGGGCTTTTCAGAATACTGACTACAAGCTGAGGGGAAAAATCCCTTCTCTTAACATCAGAGTCTAGACACTGTCTAATGTGAAATAGGTACATTGCTTTCACATTGACCTAGCATCCCAGGGATGCCATGTTGAGTCTTAAGAGTTAAAGTAGTAGCAAAAAGTTCAGTATTGCTAAGACAACCTCAAGATGCCAGGAAGAGAGAACTCTAAAGGATCAGGGTGTTAACCAGCTTATCCTTCCATTTTCCACATGATAGTTGGAGGACACATGCATGAGGTGGAAGTGAGGTAGAAAGTAAACAATTCTCACATCTTAAAAAAGAGATTTCAAACCAATACGACCACCCCACACAGACTGGGAATATCTGCTAATAGCTATACCTGGACTTCAAACTCTTCCCATCCCTTTCACATACTCCTCTGCCCATGTGGGTCGGTCCTTCTCTTGAGGAGTTGAGAAGGTGCATCTTGGAAATCTATACTAAAGCTCCAGGCCTCAATATTAGGAATCTACAGAGATATTTAGTCAGAGCCTGCACATGGTCATAGTAAATGGTTTTCACTGCATTTCTCAGTTATGGTTTTGTTTTTTGTTTGTTTATGTATATAAAAAGGAAACTGAAGGACAAGCCAACATAAAAGAATCACTGTTAGAACAACTGCAATTTATCTTGTGTTTTACAGGAGTCTAGGAACGGTTTTTAAAAAGTACCTCCTATTTTCCCCATCACGTTTCTCTGACAGTTGCTGAAATATTCATTGAACATGAGAACAGATTGAGGATCTGCATCTTGCAAAGGTTTCATAGACCAACCAACCCAATGCCAAATGAGAAGTTGGCAGCTTTTTTATCTTACTTTTAATACAAAGGTAAATCCACTCAGATCGTAAACCTGTCTAGCCACACGTCCAAAACACTTTTCAAAATTCAGTGTCCTTTAGCAAATTAGTTAGCTTTGGGACAGAGCTGTGAATGCCTGGAATCCAGTTTTTAAACTGCCAATCAAGCAGCGATAATGGTAGGTCTCACACTGTAAGAATAGTCATGTATCCTTCTGCAGGATTGTGTCCGGTGACCGACCTGTATGGCAGGTGACATACTCCTTAATATATCTTCTCAAAATATTTTCTGTTTCTGTTGAAATCTTCCTTTGATTACAAGTTGATTATTACCAGCTATGGAACCACTTGTACCCAAACAGCCAGTAAAAATGCCAGGAGATGATGGGCTATTGATGTAATACCTTACAGATAGCTGTGAAGTTGATGAAGGAAGTTTTCTAGGTTCCTACTCTAACAACCTGTGGAGTTTTGAAGACAGATTTTCTTTTTTCTCCAGCTACCATATCTGGATTCTTTTCTTACATTATGTTGAATACTCAATTCAGCAACTCATCATAAATATAGTCTTTTTCTGAGCCTGCCCATGGAGGACCAGTCTGATTGTTGAAGGAGATTCCATCATCCTTTTTGCTTTCTTCATCTTTCTCTAGGATTTCATCTTCATCTGGGAACTTGACATTCTTCTTTTTCTTCTTTTTGTTGCCAAGCATACTATCAAGGTCATCATCTGTTTCTTCTGGTTCTTACACATCACTTACACATAATTGATCTTGAGGTCCTTAAGCCCTTTTTCAGCTTCATCAATATCAAATATCATTTTTGTTTTTTTTCTTTTTCTTCTGTTTGAAAAAGTTTGTCATCCAGGCCATCAGAAGCATCTTCCTACCATCCTCTTCATCAGCTTCTACATCTTTGTCCTCTGTTGGCTCTGGTTGAGTTTCCTTTGTTTCTGAGGGTTGTGTTCCTTCTGTCTGTGCATCTTTTTTTTCATCCAGCATAAAAGGCTTCTTCTTCTGTCTCTTCTTCTTGCTCATAGTAGGATCAAAAGTCATCTCACTCCCAGACATGGCTGCAGCTCAAGAAGATTCTGTGAAAACAGAGGGTTTGATGGCCCAGTTGCCACTTCAGGCCCTAATCTGGCAATGCCACTGTTGTTCCTGAGGCTCTGAGCACCATACTCACCTCTATGTCCTTATTGATGTAATTAATCCCCAAACTTGTATCGTAACAACCAATCTGATCTTTCTCATGTTGCATCTTGACAATGATGTTTTTTAAACCCCTGCCTTCTGTCATAGAATCAGTACTAAGTATTGATTCCAAGGCAGAAGAGCAGTAATGGCTAGGCAATTGGGATTGAGTGACTTGTCCTGAGTCACATAGCTAGGAAGTGTCTGAAGACAAATTTGAACCTAGGATTTCCCTTCTCTTGGTCTGGGTCTTTATCCATTAAAAAACCTCCTCTCTCCCTCTTGACCACTGTTTGATAGACCCTTTTTTGACCACCTACCCAACATCCTGGAGATCATTTTTTTACTATCTCACATATGTCAGTGCCATACTACGGATTATTTCTTAATCTTCTTACATTTCCAACCCTTATTGATTTTAACACCAAGAAGTGTACAAATAACAAAAATCTAAGCATCTAATCTTTCTGTTATAAAATTACCTAGTCCTACAATTGGAAGGAATCTTGTATCATTTGTATCAACAAATACCTTACCAGAAGGCACCTTTTTGACATCTATAAGTGGTTCCCAAACATTTGACTGAAAACATTTAGGGAAAGAAGAACACAATACTTTCTAAACATCCTATTCTGCTTAATTATTATATTTACTGGAATTTTTTTGGTAACTTCCACAGACAGAACCAAATCATTTTGCTGGAAGCCATCGAGGCTGTGAGGTTAGCATGGCTACTCACAAGCTCTGACAATCCAGCATGGCAGGTTGTCAGGATGATGGAAATTCCACACTCAGTTTCCCCTTTGTGACTCTTTTTGCAGTGACATTCATTTGTATTGAAATTATCGCAATCAATATCCTTTTCCAGCTCAAAGGAGACATAGAAAAACAGTATAGGCTCAAGGCAAGAACAATCACACTCACAGACTACACAATATCCCAAAATAAACAGCTGTACAACCCCCTAGAGTATAGAAATTTCCCCTAGAATCAGCCCAGCAGAAAACCAGCAGTTAATGAGTTAATACAAGTTTCTAAAGTTCCCAGCAAGAAAATACCTGACCTGGGTTTGCTTCCAAACTCCTACAGACCAAAGAAACAGTGAAACACAAATTAAGGCAATGACAAATTATCACAGAATCACCCTACCAGAACTGTATTCTTAGTGATCCTATAGCAGAAAGAACATCATGGGAACAAAACTTGGACCAGACTGATATTATTGTATCTTATTATATGTAACCAACTACCATAACCATTTCCTTTATTTATGATGAGAATGAAGAATATAACGTAAATATATACATGATTTAATTAGTCAAAAAAATTAACTATTATGCTTAGCTAGGAACTGATGTACTTGTACCTTACGCATGGCTGAAAATAAGTTCCAACTAAGCCAGCCCGTAATGAATAATTGTTGACAGCTTACTTCTTTGTTTAACCACAGTAAGATAATTAGTAAATGCTAATCTTGTGATGTTTCAAAAGTTAATATGTGATTTTGAAACTATGGGAAAATCAAAACCTGTATGAGATCATAAAGAAAAAGGGAATAAAAATGAAAATCAGCAGATGGCATGAGAAGGAACAGCCTCTGCAATTTGACTTGCACTCTGGCTTGTTTTTATTTCATTCTTCTCCACTCCATCCTACCTCCAGAGACCCAACCAAGCGAAGAGCAGGCACTTTGCATCATTTTTATACAACTTTCCCAAATTGTCCCAAATTTTGCTTCCTGGAGAATGAAAAACAAATATAAATATCACTCTTCTGTATGACAAACCTAAATATTTGGAAAAAAAATACTTTTTGTATGGGGAAATGACCCAAAGACAGCGAAAAGTGGTGGCACAACAATAAATATTTTTCAAAATATGATCATCATCATTTTGAGGGTGTGCTATATTTATATTGGTCTGGGGACATCCCATAAGGAGCTTCCTCTGTCCGTATGGATCATTGATGTCTCTAAATATAGGGTTTCATCAAACTGGTGTTATGATGATCTCCGATTGCCTATGGCTCTTGAGTATTGAAGTGATGTGTCCAGAGTCACACAGGAAGTATGTATAATAGATTTGAATCCAGTTGTTTCTGAAGATAACACTCTATTAAACACAACAGTTTAATTCATTACCATTAATCTATTGGTGGGCATTGCAACTCCAAGATAAGTTTCTACACATTTAGATTTCTTTTGACCCCAGCTATCTGAATAAAGGGAAACTAAAAAATGAGAAGTTCCTTCATGTGGATCAAGAACAAGAACAAATGAAGGAGAGACCCTTGATCCATTCAGGTAATCTAGGATATTCTATAGCTGTTGACTTTGCATTAATCAGAATACACTAATTTTATAAAATATTTATATAGTGCACTATAGAACTATTTACATCTGTTGGTCTATTTTCCAAAATTACTTTGTATCCATTTTGGATATATTTTATATACAATTTATGTGCACAAATGTTTGTATTAATTTTGAAGATATTTTAGATATAATCATGCATGCACATGATTCTACATGCCTCCCCTGTTAGAATATAAATTCATCGAGGACAAGAATTATTTCATGTTTTCCTTTGTATCCCCATCACATAGCACAGTGCTTGACCCATGATAGGTATTAAATTAATGCATATTGAATGATTTATTAATGCACTTAAGTCTTTCAGTAAATTAAGGATACTGACATCTTGAGAATTTAAATAATTTGCTCAATATCATATTGGTAGCAAATGACAAAAACCAGGATTCAAACAAGTTTCCTGATTGTGCCTTCAGTTTTGTTTGTTTATTTGCTCTCCCAATATACTTCAATCAGCTCTGGTCAATGTAGGTGGTGGAGGGCTTTGGGTTAGTCTGGTTTTTGCATGCTATGTTACTGAATCAGATATCTGAGAATAAGTTCTGAACATATTTAAACTAACAAATCCTTAATTGAAAGCAAAGAGTTGCTAAATGGAGCATAGACGAACAAGAGACAGTTCATTTGTTAAGGAAGACTGATCATGGGCATGTTTGTAACTGAAACAAGTAACCTTCTTTAAAGAGATTTTTTTTGGCATAACTATTTTGCATTTCACTTTTCTGAGATTAATGCATTGATATCAAGGTGTCCATCATATTCTTTTTACTAATAACTCCACCATCTCAAATACTCATTCTGTTTTCAGTTTTAAAAAAGGGGGAGGAGGGACCCAGATAAGGCTGGAAAGTTAAGAGGTGGGTCTCCAGCTTTGAAAACCTAACGTCAGAGGACAGGAACTAGAAAATATATCAAGAGCTGCCAAAGATTTAATGGTGTAAATCATGGAATTGACAAGTATAATGTACTTTATTCTCTCAAATTTGCAAAACTTGGTCAAGCACAAGGCAATCTTGAAAGCAACTATTATGTGGTTCCCCCTAATGTAGAAAGTGACTAATAGCTTTCTTGAAATATGTCAGGATACATTATTTTTCAAAAGGATCTAATTGTATTTATTCAACCTAATATTAAAGACTTTACACACTTGGCATTATAGAACATAATAGTCCTTAAATTAAAGATTCATATATGCCTTCTCTTATATAGAACACAAGTGCACAAACAAGTATTTCTGTTATAGTTAGTAGAAAGTACAAGTCCTCTGACTTGAAACAAATGAGAAACTTGGTTTAAGGCTAGCTTTATGACTTACTATGTGTCCTTGGGCAAATCACTAAAAAGTAAAGAAGTCATCAAATTAACCTGAGTTAATTCCTGTGACTCAATAAAAAGAACAAATCAAGGGGAAACTCTTGATACATTAAACTTTGTTTTTCTCTGCCTCTCAGAAGACTACTAACAAACTCATAGGGTTTTGTGAGCATAAAGTACTGTTATTTAATGTTAATTAATATTAAATGACATACTAATTTTAGAATTGGTTCACCCCCAAAATTTACATGTATAAATAATTATGAAATATGAAAAACACCTTAAGAATAATTTAGTCCAACTCTCTTATTTATTGAAAAAGAAAACTAAACATCAAAGAATTCAAATGATTTGCCAAGGTCACAAAACTTATTATACACAGAACAAAAACTGGATAATCTAGGTCTTGTGACATAACCTAACATTCTTTCCATTACACTGCATAGAATATGCATGTACACTTAAAATATGATTATAGTATATAAACGCATCATCCCAAGTTTACATTCTATAAATTTACATGTTAACAAATAGGAGTACCTTTATATTGTTTGCATTCTATAACAAATGAGTGCCTTAATATAACTAATTTAATTTAAATATATTATCAGAAGTCCATGAACACTTCAGTCAGCCCATGCTCTTTGGTCAAGCAGAATTCTATTAAATCTTCACAGGATATAGCCAACACTTGAATGTCTACCTATTGATTTTTAGGATTTATTAAATACTTATGCAAGATTTGGGATGCCCATTTGTTATTGATGGCTATTTTTATACTACATGACTGGCTTACCTCCTTTTCCAGTCATTTCTGTCTTTGATTATTAAAGCTACTTTTTGCTAAAAAGTCATTGTTGATAACATGCTCTATTCTACCTGTACTATCTGTGTTTATATATGCACATGCCTCTTTCTGTGCAATTAAACATGTGTATATTATATATACATATGTGAACACTCACATGTATATCAACATGTAGATTTATATGTAAACTCACTCCACTTTTCATTTGCTGCTCTGCCTGATTTCTATTCCACAGAATGAGATTGCTACTCTACCCTCTGGAATAAGTTTATCACTTCTAATCTCCTCAATATGTTCCAAACTTGAGCCTAGAATGACACCGTCTTTTTCAGCCTCTTCTCCCCTCTGATTCTATTCCCAAAGTTTCCCTGATAGAGGGTAGATACTGGAATTCAGATCACTCTGAACAAGATATCCCCCTATCTCCCTATTCAGGGTATCTCCAGGTATCCTTCCCCCACCCCACTTTTCTTTCTTCTCTCATTTTGTGTGTTGTTTTCCCTCCATGAAAAAATAAGCTCTCTAAGGGTAGAGAATCTTTCTTTTAAAGAATTATATCTCAAGTGCTCTTCACAGAGCTTGGCACATAGTAGGCACTTAATAAATTTTTATTAAATGCATATGCATATTCATATAGTACAAATATGTTACTAAATATCAATATTTCAGTCATGCACAAAAGAAATTGAAATAAAAAGGGATATGGAGCATACCAGTATGTTATGATATATTATCAGCTATGACTTGCCTGTGAGAAGTGGTGCTAAAATCAGCAAGGACATGGATGATTGGCCAAGACATTTGACCAGTCATATAAAAAGAGTAACCATACTAATCCCTCTGGACTTCTTGCCAGCACCTTCTCCTGGGTTATAGAAATAACACTATTGGACTAAATTCATAGCATTTTAGCCCATCTGTTATCATCAATGCGTATCCCATGGATTATTAAACAGTAGACTCAGTTCCTGTTGAAGGGATTTTATTCAAAAAGGTATAGCAAGAACAGTATGAATATACCACCTTCCCTCCTGTAAACCTGAGGAATACTTTTCAAATTACATATAGCCACCATGAGATTAATGGATTCCAATTTGGAACACAATGGTATTACCATCTGCTTTTATACAAGTTCAGGAAAATCATCCCATCTATAGGAATGAACTCCTGCTCATTTCCCTCCACTGCTCAGAAGGACAAGAAGAAAATTCAGTTCACTTTTTTTTCTTCCACCTCTCTGGGGAATTTACTTGCATTGTGTTCCACATAGAATTTGGTGATAAGAAATACCCTTCAAACATTGAAATTCCAGAAATATGGTGATTATATATAATGTCTGTAACCTGGTTTTCCTGTTCCACCAATTCCCTATGGCAAAAACCCTGGGGTTTCGAGGGAAATTCATCATCTAAAAAAGTGATTCTTAACATTTTTTGTCTGTCAGAACCCTCTTTGGCATTTTGAAAAAGTCTATCAATCCTTCCTAAGAATAAAACTTTTTGATCTCATACTTAATTGAAAGAAATAATAAATTTCAGTTAGAGATGAATGAAAGTAAAGATGTATTTTTCTTATCAGAGTTCCAGTACTCCTTGAAATCTATTTACCTACCCAAGTGCTTAAGAACCTCTGATCCAGAGATGTCAGGAAAATAATAGCAAAGTATTCTGAAAGGTCATAGACTACCTGGTCTTTAATTTCCTCATCTGTAAAATGAGGGATTTAGACTATAGGACTTTTTTTTTTAACTTTTTAAAACCCTTACCTTCCGTCTTGGAGTCAATATTGTGTATTGGCTCCAAGGCAGAAGAGTGGTAAGGGTTGGCAATGGGGGTCAAGTGACTTGCCCAGGGTCACACAGCTGGAAAGTGTCTGAGGCCAGATTTGAACCTGGGACCTTCCGTCTCTAGGGCTGGCTCTCAAACCACTGAGCTACTCAGTTGCCCCCACTATATGACTTTTAAAGTCCCTTGGAATCTAAATCTGTCATCATATAGAAGAAGTGTATACATTATGGTTCTTCTTAGTTAAAATGCTATATTCAAAAGAGGAAAAAGGACTAAGATTTTGGATTGCAGGCAGCTTCATTATGTAAGAGAAATGTGTTTGTTTTCTGAGAATATTTCACAATATCAAGATAAATGAAGTCTGATAATTTCAGGTAGAGTTAATTATAAGATGAATGGAATAATTCATGGCTTCTAATTGCCTAGTCTAAAGGTTTTAAGTTTTGTAGATAATTCAATCCTATAAGGACAAATCAATATTCCCAGAGGAATAGCACAACCCTACTCTGAAGGCTCCTATTAGAGCTACTCTAAGACAGGTGTCTGAATTATTGTAGGTACATTTCTTAAAGATTCTAATATATCTATCCTGTTATCAGGGTTTCCTAGCTATCCGCTCTACCATAAAATGAGCAGTTTTCAAAAATTATTTTTGTTATTGTTGTTTTTTAATTTTTTGAAGAAATTAGTATCTCCTCTTTAGGTTTTGATATTTTACAAGGGGAATCTATTCTCTGAAGAATTCTTCCTTAGTTTCCAAATTATAGCCATGAAGATAATCAATCTGTTAGAGATTCTGTCTCTATAAACACAGAGGAGAGAACTGGGTCAATTAATTTGTGGCATAAATATTTTTCTGCATTATCTTAATCATTAAGGTTTGTGGAGTTTAGTTTTAGAAGCATTAATTACTGAGATGTAGATTCAAGTATCTATATGTAGACATGTCCAATTTTGCTAGAAAGTAATTTGTGAATAAGTTTGCTTTATTTTGAGGACCTAGAGAGATTGGTTAGGACCTGCAACTTCATTGGTGTAGTGTACTCCTTCTACCAATGCAAACTGATAAGCATTTTACAATGTAGACCTTTTGGGAATTACCTAAAGGCACTAAGAGAACTTGTCTTAGGTGGCGTAATATGTACCAAAGGCAAGACCTTAAATTCAGTGTTACTGGCTTAGGGGCCAGCTGGCCACTTGCTACATTAGATTAGAAATAAAGAATACAGTCATTGCCTTTGAGATTTGGACATAAAATCAATGCCTCAAGTGTCTATAGGATTAAAGATTTGGAATTCAAAGGGACTGTAGAAGTCATAGTCCAAATTCCTCATTTTACAGATGAGGAAACCAAAGACCTAAGAAAAAGTGGGGATGAGAGGAGATAGCAAACATTTATTTCGTGCCTAATATATTCTAGGCACCAAGTTAGGTCCTTTACAAATGCCACAACAATCCTGATAGGTATGTGAAATTATCATCATAAGTTTACAATTGTGGAATACAACACAATACAAAGTTTTATCATACTTTTGAGTTGTCTAAATAAATTTCTCTCTTTTCCTTTTCACTCTCTTGATATCACCTGGATGCCAAATCTCATAAATTGAGATAGACAAGCCACCACCAAGGGAAGTTAAGAATCATCAGACAGGAAGCAACAGAGTCAAGAAGATCGTGATACAGTAAAGCAGTTTCCCAGACACTACTCCCCTAGGCAGCCCAGGAAAATTAGGGAACTATGGTTGGTTCCTGAGATGTGATGTGCAAGAATTAATGGGTGGAGAAAAGACTTTATAAGGTTGGCCAAGAAGGAAGTGGGAGTCTTTGGCATTGTGGATGTTCCTGAATAGACCCCTGGTGGAGTGTAGTGAGGAGGCCCATAAGGGAGCCACAGATTAGCCAACTGAGGACCTACTTTTCCCTCTCCTTCCTCCTCCTCCTCCTTTTGATTTAATAAAGTTGTTAACCTGCAACCAGTCCCATAATTTTTAATTCTTACAGAGTATTAGTTTACAAGAGCTTGAGGATGGATTAGAACTCAATTCTTTCTGACTCCTGGCCCAGTGGTCTTATTCACGTCATCACCTAGCAAGATCACACAGGCAGTAAAGTGACAGATTTTTTACTTTAAACTCCAAATCTCTCACCTACAATAGTTCTAATATTTGTCTGTTTTTCTAAACCTGATTTTGCAGAGATGTAGTGATTAGTAAATGTTAAATTAAAAAAGAATAATTATAATAAAATAAATAAGAATAAATTAGTAAAATAAATAAGAAAAATGATTATTATTAGATGATAGATAAAGCATTTATTACACACCTACTATGTGTCAGATATAATACTGGAAATGTAGATAGAAACCAAAAAATAGTCCTTGACATCAAGGAACTTCCATTCTAGCAGGGGAAGACAATATATAGAAGGGATATAAAAGACCTGAAGGAGGAGAGGAGGAATTTAGGAGGTATAGGGTAATCTTAAATGTCATGATTTGTAAGAATTTGTAGGGGTAATAACTGAAAAAGAGGTTCAGAGAAGAACTCACAAATCAGAAGAGACCGTCAGAGTGAAAGTGTTGCCAGCAGAAGGAAGTTCCTAGGGAAGAGATTAAATGGGGCATTATTATGGTCTCTGCTCTATTAGTTTCTTCTCCAGACAGAAGTTACTCTTTTTGGAAGCTATTTCCTTGCACATGGTCCATAATCTTTTTGATAAAAAGAAAAAATTATAGTTCACTATCTAGGCTTTGGAATATCCTTGTGAGCTAGGATTTTAAGAGTTAGAGTTGTAGAGGGTTTGAAAGACCATTCATTACTATTGTTTCATTTTAAAAATGAGAAAACTGAGAATTAGAGAACTTGCCTATTATCACAAAGAGTAGCAGAGCTAGGCCTTGAACCTAGTTTCTCTGATTGTAAAAAGTGATCGCTGGTTTTGTTATAACATTGTCTCTCTAACATACTTAAGGATGGATTGGAAAAGTATCCTCATTTGGGGATATTGAGATAAACTGAATAAATAGCTTCTCAGAAGTGGTTGTTCACCGAGCTGGGACCCTTTAGAATTCTATTTTGTAGAAATTATCAGGAAAACCAATTAAACAAAGGCTAAACCTAATGTGTATAACATACATCTTGGGGTCAATTTTTTTGTGTTTCAGTCATTTCAGTTCTGACTGACACCGAATGAGTTCATTTTTGGTTTTAATGGCAAAGATATTGGAGTGAGTTTCCTTTTCTTTTTCCAAGTCATTTTACAGATGAGGAAAATAAGGTAACCAGGCTTATGTGACTTGTCCAGGGTCACCCAGTTAGTTAGTGTCTGAGGCTGGATTTGAAAAAGGGAGATAAGTCTTCCTGACTCCAGACCCAGCATTCTATTCCTTGTGCCACCTATGGTGAGTTTAGATATCCTTTTTAGACTCTTTCAAGAGAATATAGATTATCTGCTAACATTTCTCCATTTATATAAGGATTGTTGAGAATGGGTACTACAAATGCCACCATTAATTAAAGGACATAGTTAATAGATCATGAGGTGATATCTCATCACTACCTTGATTTAATTTAAAAAGGTAAAATGCACTTAATCACAACTAACTCCCACACTGGACATTTTGTAGGAATTAATGACTAGTTGCCTTTGACCATCAGCTTTTGGATAATCATTCATCCTAATGCAAGGCCTAGGACTTTGATTGTTATTGCTTTAATCAGGCTTGTTGTCTGCCTTAATCAGAAACTACAACCACAGGAGTTCAACACTTTTTTACAACATACTGATCCTACTACTCTATTATATCTCCATTTACTGTAATACAGTCATTTAAAAAGAGGAAGAAATAAGAGGCCTATTGAGCATCTCTCACAGTTTAGAGAATCCAAATTAATGATCTAGTTTTGAGTAATGATGAGACTATGTAGGCAAAGGGAGATTTTCTATCCTCACAAATAGTCCTTGGATCATTATCACTTGTTTTGTTTTGATGGTCCCTGAAAACGTTAGTGCACCAGTTAAATATATGTTCAAATCAGAACAGCCATGAGAATGTTTTCATAGCTCATGAATTCTAAGAAATAGTTTAATTAGAACTAGAATTAGAAAGTGTGTTAGACTTAAAGGTAGGAAACTTGGTTTTAATCATAGCAGTATAATTTATTTCACTTCTCTTATCCTCATTTTTCTCATTGTAAATGAAGATTTTTAAACTAAATAATTCTCTGTATTTTGTGAAGTACTCTGTAAACATTAAAGTACTTTAAGGAAATAATGGCCTATGGAAAGCTGCAAATAAATACAATGTAGGTTGCCATATCTACCTCATCCTTACGTTGTTGCCAAGTGATACTCTAGGATAATTTGTCTGAAAGCCAGTTGTAGGGTTTAATAAGAATAGAAAGAAATGTATTTATCTGAACCCAAATATTAAATGGGCTTGGAGTATTTCTCATTAAGAAAAACTCAAAGCGAAAAGAAGACAGATTTCAGGGTTTTTTTGTTTTGTTTTGTTTTGTTTTTTTTCCTCTATTGATAGAGTTGAATTGTGGGTCTGACTCACAAAAGTGTATAAATATCTTTGAGACCAGCTTAATATGTACCAGGCACTGTGTTCAGTCTTCTAAGTAGGAACTACCCACCAACAGCTGAAATTCAGTGGTGAAGTAACCAGTGACATCTCATTAGAGAAAGTAATTCAGCAGACACATTCAATACCTCCTTGGAGACAAAAAGAATGACAATTATGGAGGCACAGGTATTTTTAAACTAGTATTCAAACCTGGAAGCATGAATTGACTGGATGATTAGTATTGCCACTATTATTAGGGGCATGGAAACCTATGGAACATTATGCCCTCATATGCACACATTGGGGCAGTATTTTTCTCATAATTTATTTTATATTCTGTTTTAAGAAAATGTTCCTTACTATAATTTCATTTATTTTATTTTACTTAGGTTGGGCAAATTCAACAGAAATTGAGGGTTTGCTTCCTCTGTTTTTTGGGCTATGAATTAGATAAGCAATTACTAACTGGAAATTACTAAAGGACAATTTGAATACTGGGGCAGTTATGTGCAAAGTCAATAAAGTGCTGTTTCTGGAAGCAGGAAGTCCTGAGTTCGAATACAGCCTTAGTCTCTTACCAATTGTAACTCTTGTTAAGTTATTCAACTCATTTGTCTGAAAAGCTCCACTTGAATCATTGCCTTGTTGTGGTAGAAGGCTTGAGTACATCAATGAAAGTGTGAACTATGCCTTGCAGGGTTATGCAAAATGGGGAGGGTCATAGAGGAGATCTCTGACAAAGAAATGTGATTACTGGAGAAGGAAATGAGAAACCATTTTAGTATCTTTGCCAAGAAAAACCTGTGGGGAAAAAAATAAATCCATGGCTTCATGAACAATTGGATGTTTGCACGATATGAATAACATAGACTTGGGATAACCAAATCAGGTCTATGTTGTTGGAGATGAGGATTGATTACCACAGTGCTACGTAAATTAGTTCTTCTTATAATTTGAAAGCCAGTAAAAAATGCACTAATTTCATTCATTTCTCTTTTTTCTGGTTATCTGAATAGATGAAAATTGAATGGAAAACTATATATTAACAGCTTCTTATATACTACAAATACTGATAAGTACTGGGGATACAAATAAAATAGTGAGAGACCTATGCCTTGAAGATCTGATATTAAAGTATGGTAAGACAACATACATGCCACTATAAGGGGAAAATCATGGTAGGACTATATTTTAATATGCCTTTTTTGAAGCAATAATAGTATTCCTTTGATTACAGTTGATAGAGCAAGAAAGAGATAGATAGAATATACATGCTGACCTTGAATTATATCCCAGAATTAACCCAATTAAAAAAAACCCTTTAATAGAGCAGCATCCCTAAAAGCTCAATTAAAATTCTTTCCCATTCCCATGTTTTTCCCCAGCTAAAAAGTATACCTTCCACTCACAAATATCACATTATTTTATATTCGCCATTTACTTTGCCATTTAATTATTTCATAATTATTTCTCTATATTTCTTACTTAACTTATTAAATTGAAAGGTCCTTGGGGACAAAAGGCCATATTGTATTTACACTTATATTCCACTTAGTTTCTAGTCCAAAACCTTTTATCTAGTTGGTACTCAAGGAATTTTTTTTGAACTGAATGGAGTAATGCAAAAGTCATAGCCTCCACCAAGCATATGATATTTTTTATTGGAAGAAAATTTAACCTTGGAAATTTATGGAAGTGGAAGCCATGACCAATAAAATCAAGTGACACCATTTTCAAATAAATATTTTCTTTTCTTTAGTCAGTCACATTTATTAGGCACCCTAATAAGCCAACCACAATGCTAAATACTGGAATATAAAGAAAAAACAAAACTCATCCTTATCCTCATAGTTTATTTTTTTCATTTTTGTAATAGAGTAGTCTTTTATTTTATTTTATTTTATTTTTTCATCGTTACATGTACAGCTTTTTGTTTCCTACATTTTTAGGGCTTTTATATTTTATTTTATTTTTATTATAATGTTATTCATTTCTTTCTTAGAAAAATTTTTCTCATGGTTAAGTGATTCATGATCTTACTCTCACCCCCAAAAATATCCCCCCATAGCCAACACACATTTCGACTGGTTTCTTCATGTGTCACTGATCAAGACCTATTTCCATATTATTGATAGTTGTACTAGGGTGGTTGTTTAGAGTTTACTTCCCAAATTATGTCCATTTAAAATCACCCTAGACAATATAAAATACTTCAGAATCTATCTACCAAAACAAACACAGGAATTATATGAACACAACAATAAAACACTTTCCAAACAATTAAAACTAGATCTAAACAATTGGAAAAACATTGATTGCTCATGGGAAGCATTAACTAACATAATAAAAATGACCATTCTACCCAAATTAATTTACTTATTTAGTGCCATATCTATCAAACTACCAAGAAACATTTTTTACAGAGTTAGAAAAAAACTATAACAAAGTTCATTTGGAAGAACAAAAGATCAAGAATATCAAGAGAAATAATGAAAATAAACGTGAGGGAAGGGGGCCTAGCAGTACGAGATATTAAACTATGCTGTAAAGCAACAGTCATCAAAACAATATGGTACTGGCTAAGAGACAGAGGGGAGGATCAGTGGAATAGACTTGGGGAACATGAAGTCAGCAAGATAGTGTATGATAAACCCAAGGAGCCCAGCTTTTGGGACAAAAATTCACTATTTGACAAAAACTGCTGGGAAAATTGGAAAACAATATGGGAGAGATTGGGTTTAGATCAATATTTAACACCCTACCCCAAGATAAATTCGGAATGGGTGAATGACTTGAATATAAAGAAGGAAACTATAAGTAAATTAGGCTAACACAGAATAGTATACTTGTCAGATCTCCTCATAGTTTAATGGAAGAAGCTGAGAAACAGGGCATAGGGAAGAAGGCAACTTTGTGAAGGATATGGTGAAATCCAGAGTGATGCAATCTGGGTGAGAAAAGATGAGATGGTTGTTCTGGTTGTCCTCAGTAAATGAAAGATGTGGGAGGAGAGATGTGTGTCCTCCAATCAGAGGAAAAGAAGGGCTCCAGCAGAAGGGAGTACTGACAACTTCAGGATTTATATATGATCTTGCAAGAGAATTAAATTTCTGAAGACATAATGATGAAGTCAGAGAAGTACAGCTGGGCATGAAAGTGGGATGCATGGCTTCAGTTCCCTCCTACTTTATTCAACCTTAAAAGGAGGTTTTAACATCTCAGTCTTATTTCACTTTAAACAATGTCAGCATTGGTTAGTTTTATTGACTTGGTGCCCTTTGGTACTTTCTAAGATCAGATAAGTATTTTTGTAAAGATAATTGAACTATTTCTTTCAACATTGGAAAAAGAGAAGTGTTTTAGCAATAGGTACTGTCAGGCTGAAAATGAGATCAGATAATAAATTAATATCAGAAAAGTTATTCATTAGTATTTTTAGCAGAAATTAAAAAAAACAGAATGACATAGAAAGAAAATACATAGCAATACAGCAAATCAAAAGAGAAAAATTACTGATATTGAATCTAGTAAATGGTGATAGAAATTAATTACATTGTCTTCTGAGATTTATTGAGACTCTTCTGATGGATATTCTTTCTTGTCCAGAGCTGAAGAAGTTATTTTTTTTTAAATCATGCTTTCTCTTCTATTTCATTTCTGGCTGCATCTTGAGGTGAAATCACTGAAATTCAGTTTAGGCCTGGGGCATATTAGATTTAACAAAAATTAAATCAGAGAATCACAGAAATTGCTTTAGTTCTTTAACAATTTGAGATTTCATCATTGTTCCCCAAAAGAAAATCAGTGGGTTGTAATAGAAAGAATGCACGACTTGGGCACAGAAAACAATGGGTTTGGTTGCTTTTTTTTTTTAAACCCTTGTACTTCCGTGTATTGTCTCATAGGTGGAAGATTGGTAAGGGTGGGCAATGGGGGTCAAGTGACTTGCCCAGGGTCACACAGCTGGGAAGTGGCTGAGGCCGGGTTTGAACCTAGGACCTCCTGTCTCTAGGCCTGACTCTCACTCCACTCAGCTACCCAGCTGCCCCGGTTTGGTTCCTTTTGATACATTGAATTTAAGATATTTGTGGTCAAATCACTTCAGCTCTCTGAGCTTCAGTATCCTCCTCAGTAAAATGAGACCAGAAGTAATCTACCTCTGACATATTTTTGATGACCAAACAAGATACTTTATATAAGACATCTTATCATTCTTATTATATAAGGTGGGAAGTTGACGTGGCAACAATTACCATGATTTAATAGAGTGAATAATCAAGGTAAAGAGGTTATATGACTTGTTCAAGGTCACATGGCAGAATCTATTCTGGAACTGGAATCTTTTAACTCTGTGTCCTCTGTCTCTGTCTCTGTTTCCCCTCTCTCTCTCTCTCTCTCTCTCTCTCTCTCTCTCCTTTTTTCTTCCTTCTGTCATTCATTCACCTCCTTTTTCTTACACCTTTCTCATCAACTATCCAACAATCAATTTTTGACCTTCATTATGTACTAAACATTGTATTAGGTGCTGAATATTCAAAAACAAAGACAAATTAACCCCTGGATTCAAGGAATTTACATGATAAGAAAGGACAAGCTTTTCTTATTTAAGTTCTCTATATTGTTTGTAACAGTCTGCTATACTTTTAGAGAAACTTTCCAGAGCAGAATGTTGATTCGAAATTGTTTTATATTTTAACCCTATAGCCCCAAAGTGTGCACTTTTCAATAGTTTCATCATTTACAGGTTTTGTGATTCCTGTATAAGCCTAGATTTTTGGCTTTTTTAGCATTCTCTCTTTTTCTGCCTGCTGACTCCTGTTGGCACATGGACATCTCAAGCTGATGTCCCCAGCATGTGTTCTAGTGATAGTTTTTCACTTCAATTCTCACTCTTTCCAATTCTGATTGACTTTTACATTGCCTTTGTCCTTTCTTATACTTTACTTTGACTCACTAGCCCCTCATGGCAGATGGCACTTGCTAGCTTTGCTCACTGCCCTAATTGTCTGTGGTCAGATGTTGGCTCTCCTAATCTGACTTTCTGTCTTCCTAGATTTATATTTGCTTTTCCCTTTCACCAAATCCCTCTTTGAGACGTCCTGTGTCAGTAAGATGATGGAACCAGGTATTCTTTTTCATATCCCTTTCTATTTGTTAAATAATCTCAGCTCCACAACCTCAGCTTTTTAAAAGGTGTCACTTATTTGGTACATAAGGAGTACAGTAAATTGGCAAATATGTAATTTACTGACATAATTACATGTGAAATTCAGTATCTCTTTGAAGTTTTTTAAGCCACTGGTATCTTACTGTTGCTTTGAGGCAGAATTCATGCCTATATTCTGAAGCTAGGCAGAGGTATTAAAGCCTTAAAGAGATTCCACCAGGCAGTGCTCTGACACCTGGCAAAGTGCTAGTGCAAGTATTACATGGCTCATTAAAGTGTGCATCAAAAATCCATGGGAAAAAGTATCCTTAAAATTAGAAATAATATAATAATATATTTTACATGAAATAATGTCTTTCATCTAAAAAGTTTTATGAAAATGAAATCCCTGTGAATTAAGTATGGCTGCTATTTATGTGGCTATACAGCTTTGATTAATGGGGAAGTTGATGCCCAAGATTTAGTGGCTGATGAGGGGCACATGGCTTAAGAGGGATGAATTAAACACTAGATCCCAGGTCTCTTGGCTTTAGAATCTGTGCTTACAATGCTGTTAGGTGATGTTAGTGACTATTCCTATAAAACTACATAAGAACAACTGTTCTACTTCCTACACTATGGCTCAACACAGACTTTTAATTCCACTCAGTGTAATTCTTATTTCATTAATAAAAAAGAAAAGTGTAAACAAATGTCCAAATTGTACTCAGATCAAGTCTTGTACTCAGGTGAAGAATATCTTGATTTATTTTGTAAGTAATATAAGGAACTTGAATTTACTTTGCATTTTCTACTTCCCTTCACCTGAAACTGACATGCTTGTCATCTTGTTATATGATTCATCTCAGAGAGAAAAAAAGATGAATTTTCTCATCAAGAGAAAGACTTTATATTACTGAATAGTTTCCAGGAATGCCAATGACTGAGTTCAATGGGAAATAAATGAGATATTTTACTAATAAAATAGCCACTTCTTATAAAATTCTTTTCTGTCCAGCACATTAAATAATTGGACTTCTAGAGAAAGAAAACCCTCTAAGAGAAATGAAACATCGTATATTTGAAAAAGATGAAAAAGCATTCTTTCTCATGATGAATTCTTCTTTCCTTTCCTTTTTTTTAATATTTTGCCATTTCTTGGGAAAGTACAAAGATGGTAACTTGGGCCAACTGCAATTATCTGAATGCATTGAAAATATTAACACAATTCCAAAGTCAAAGAATCATTTTCCCTTTTGTTAGGAATTAGATAGAAAGCACTATCACAGGTGGTCAAGAAATAATACTTGAAAATAATGACAAAGATTTAAAATCCTCCTGATGTCCCATCATGGTATAGAGTGACTTTTGTTTATTTAAGGCTTTTCCTGTGACAAATTTCTCTAAACTGAAAAATCTTTGAATTTGGGTCCAATGGCATACCAAACAAGTTGTGTACTATTCTGAGGTCAGTAATTGATCAACGGTTGATGAAGATTTTTGGATACAGCAATTCAGGAAGACTGTTAGGTGTAAACAGATATACCAATTGTGTCAATGTAGTAGATACTCACCCTGATAATAGTAGCTAGTATTTAACATGTCGTGTATTAGATTTTAGGGAATCTAATAGTGGTCACAAAATGTGACAGCTGGAAAGGGGATCAAAAAGCAGGTGATCAAGCCATAAGAAATTAGAAATAAAAAACCCTTGATTTATATGAAATTATGCAAAGTGAAGTGAGTAGAACAAGTAGAATTTTATACGCAGTATCAACTAAAGTGTACAGTAATCACCTGTGAATGACATCTAATACCAGCAATGCAAGGATTCAGAAAAATTTCAAGGAGCTAGTGATGAAAACGTTGCTATTACCAAAGAAGGAACTGATGGAGTATGAATGCAGAAGTATACCATACTTCATTTTATTTCCTCATGATTTTTCCCTTGTGAAAACAATATGTGTCTTGTTTCACAACATGATGAACATGGAAATATATATTATATAATAATACATATACAACTTGCAGTATATCACCTGCCCTCTTGGGGCAAGGTGAAAGAGTACAGAGGGAAAGAATATGGACAGCAAAAAGTCAGAAAATTACTATTAAAAATTGTATCAACATGTAATCTGGAAAAAAATTTAAAAAGAAGGCAGGTGGTCAAGTTCATACCTGAATAATAATTGCTGTTAAATTTTTCCTAATAAGTTTTCATCCAGTGCTCACTTGAATATTTAAAGATGGAGATATTTTGAGTAGTACTATTTATTTTCCGCTGTGCATAATATCCAAAATTCAGAAATAAGGGATGCGTTAGATTTTCATACTCAAAATATTGGAAAATCCATATGATCTGAGGCTAATTTTCATTATTTTTCTTCCCCTTGTGGGAAATAAAAAGAATTAATTTTGTTATTTTAAGGGTGGACATCCTTCCTGGACCCCATTAGGGAATGAAAACCTGTTTAGGGTTATTGAATAAGACTGCAAGAACGGTTTATTATTGCCACAGGCCCAGTAAGCTAGGAGACCTTTCATCTCAAAGAAGAAAACCATTAGGCTATACTACCTCTTCATCTTCTCTTACCTTTGGGAGTCAGAGGAGTCATTCCTGAGGACATAGCTACCTCTTCATAACCTTTCCCTTTCCTAGTGAAAGCTTATGATAAGCTCATGTTATATATCTTGCTGTTTTCTGATTGGGTAAAATTTTGTGCCTAGATTTTAAATTCAGCCTCCAGACAATGGGGTATCAGACAGAGGGGTGTGGTCTTGCATCAGGAATCTATATAATGTTTCTATCTGTACTCATGCATTGGGGTTGCCATTAGGGCAATCACTCCTTCCTCCTGAGAAAAAATAAAGACTGCTTCTTATACTATCCACTATCTGACTCAAGGTTTGCAATTGTAATTTGGGTGGGTGATCATTTTATTCTATCTCACCATCTTTATCCCTCAAACTGAAGATCTGAGGCTTTTTCCCCCTCTCCTCTGTCTGCTGAAAGGAACCAACATACAAACAGGGTTACTTAAAATTTTATCACTTTTCTTTTGGTATATTCTGAAATGGCACATTACTCTTCAAATATTGCTGCAAAGGACAATTTCCATGGAGGTCATATCAATTCACATAAATGGAAAAGAGGTGAGGGATCTTCCAAAGGTATGTTGTTTATATAGTCCTTTGGAATTTCTTTCAAAGAAGTTCACCAAAACTCTGAAAAATAAAAGAAAAATTACAATGGATCAAATAAATATACCTCCCATTCCATAACTCTTTTAATAATTGCCTCTCAACTCCAGTCAATGAAAAAATGACATATCCAGTACTATTCATTTCTTACCACTCTCCAATTTGGGTCTGTATATTCATTTAGTTGAAAGTATGACATTAGGATTGACCTTTGCCGTTACATGAGGGATAACGATATCCCAAGTGTAGCCATAGTTGCCCTATATTTGTTATCTTTCTTCTCATTCTCAATGCTCTACTTCTTTCTTCTTATATGTACCCAAATTTGTACTACAATGAAGAACTATTGAAAACTGGTGATATTTTTAATGCAAGAAATGGAAAACAATTATTGAAAATTATATTAACACATAATATGGGAAAATGATAATTAAAAATAAAATAAAATACAAGAAATATTTATAGGATGGAAGGTAAGCATTAGAAATGAATCTTCTTGGATATGATAAATGATTAATGTTTTTTATATCAATAGGATATTCTTTAACTTAGTAATTTATTTTTAATAGCATCATTAAAAGTTCCTCTTTAAGTTCAAAAGAGCAAATGCATTTTGAAAGCAACATTTTCCATTTTCACGAACATGATTTGATGTATTATTTCTTAATACTAAGGAACCACAACTATGTCTGCCAATTAAACAGTCATGGACGCTTTTATTTTACGAAGACTTAGTGTTAGATCTGAACAACTTATTTGAAAAATGTCTATCCAAAGTTGACAGCATTGATTCTTTGAAAGATTCTATAACTATGAATTAAAATGGATTTGTGGGGGGCAGTTGGGTAGCTCAGTGGATTGAGAACCAGGCCTAGAGACGGGAGGTCCTAGGTTCAAATCTGGCCTCAGACACTTCCCAGCTGTGTGACCCTGGGCAAGTCACTTGACCCCCATTGCCTACCCTTACCACTCTTCCACCTATAAGTCAATACACAGAAGTTAAGGGTTTAAAATTAAAAAAAATGGATTCGTGGACATCAGAAACTACAAAAAATTGATCACTATGCCAAAAAGTTACTGTGGTGTTAGTTCTAAATATACTATCTTTGGGAGTATAGAACAAAAGATTTTGAATTTAGGTAGTTATTAAAAATCTAATTACCTATTATATAAGAATAGAGTTGATATTTCAAGTAGCTTGGCTAAATTCCAAGTCCAATTGTTACCTAAATTTTCCACACAGTTTAATTTGGGCAGGCTATTTTTCTATTTGTTCATTTTGTCTGCTTTAATTTCCCCAAATCCCAAAATGCATAAAAGTGATATAGTTCCAAAGAAAATTATATGTTTTTGTTTTCTGAATGGCTGAATCCCCAAAGTAAAATATATGAAATGGAAGGATATATAATATTTATAAATTCTTAGGAATTCATGTAGTGTATTTGAAAATTACTTTACAGGATAGAGTCTTATTTTCTGGTGATTATAGACCATATTACTTACTAAATCTTATTTAATTAGTTAGCTACTGCTACTACTACTGTCTACTGTGCTGATTGGGTACAAAACTCCAAGAAACAATATTCCTTATTATATAGCAAGATATCTCTGCTATATACTAATGATCCTATTGATTTTCAAGAACTTATAAACACATGCTCATTAATAGAGGATTAAAAATTTTTACAACTCATTTTATTGTATTTTCTGAATTCATCAATCATTGAACACTAACAATGCATTGGTGTCCATCATTTTATACAAAGCATTATAGAAACAAAGATGTATAGTACCTTAAAAGTCATGTAGTCAAATTCCTTCATTCAGTAGATGAGAACAGATCAGAGAAACAAGCAACTTCCTCAGGGTTGCATCAATGGTAAGTGTCAGAGATGAGATATCTATCCAGGCCCTATGACTTCAAATAATAAATGTCCAATGTACCATGCTGTTTCATCAATCCTAATAGATGTTTTTACTAGAAAATTACATAAACATGTTTCTTTTCTTCCCTAAATCATATCAAACAAAACATTTCCCACAAACATTCCTTTTTTCTTAATTTTTTACTTTTAGAAAAATTTTCCATGGTTACATAATTCATATTTTTACTTTACCTTTCACCCCCTCAACCCCACCCCACCCCTGTAGCTAACTCGCATTTCCACTAGTTTTAACATGTGTTGTCAGTCAAGACTTATTTACATATTATTGATAGTTACATTGGTGTGGTCTTTTCGGGTCTACATCCCCAATCATGAACTCATCAACCCAAGTGTTCAAGCAGTTGTTTTTCTTCTATGTTTCCACTCCTCTAGTTATTTTCCACAAATCCCTCAGAATGACCTTGGGTCATTGCAATGCTGCTAGTACAGATGTTCATTACATTTGATTTTACCACAGTGTATCAGTCTCTGTGTACAATGTTTTTTTGGCTCTGCTTCTTTCACTCTGCATCAATTCCTGCAGGTATTTCCAGTTCACATGGAATTCCTCCAGTTTATTATTCCTTTGAGCACAATAGTATTTCATCACCAACATATACCACAATTTGTTCAGCCATTCCCCAATTGAAGGGCATACCCCTGCTTTCCAGTTTTTTGCCACCACAAAGAGTGCAGCTATAAATATTTTTGTGAAAGTCTGTTTAAGAGATAGAAGGGAGGATCAATGGAATAGACTTGGGGTAAGTGACATCAGCAAAACAGTGTATGATAAAGCCAAAGAACCCAACTTTGGGGACAAAAATCCACTATTTGACAAAAACTGCTGGGAAAATTGGAAAACAATATGGGAGAGATTAGGTTTAGATCAACATCTCACACCCTACATCAAGATAAATTCAGAATGGGAGAAAGACTTGCATATAAAGAAGGAAACTGTAAGTAAATTAGGTGAACACAGAATAGTATACTTGTCAGATCTATGGGAAAGGAAAGATATTAAAACCAAGAAAGAGTCAGAGAAAATTACAAAATTTAAAATAAATAATTTTGATTATATTAAATTAATTTTTTGTACAAACAAAAACAATGCAACCAAAATCAGAAGGGAAACAACAAACTGGGGAAAAAATCTTTATAACAAAAAATTCAGACAGAAGTCAAATTACTCAAATATACAAGGAGCTAAATCAATTGTATAAAAAATCAAGCCATTCCTCAATTGATAAATGGTCAAGGGACATGAATAGGAAATTTTCAGATAAGGAAATCAAAACTATCAATAAGCACATGAGAAAGTGTTCTAAATCTCTAATATTTAGAGAAATGCAAATCAAAACAACTCTGAGGTATCACCTCACACCTAGCAGATTGGCTAAAATGAAAGAAGGGGAGAGCAATGAATGTTGGAGGGGATGTGGCAAAATTGGGATGCTAATGCACTCCTGGTGGAGTTGTGAACTGATCCAAACATTCTAGATGGCAATTTGGAACTATGCCCAAAGAGTGATAAAAGACTGCCTGCCCTTTGATCCAGCCATGCCATTGCTGGGATTGTAACCTGAAGAGATCATAGACAAACAGTCTTATAAATAATATTAAATCTGAAAAATTATTAGGGATCTTTATATTGTTCAGTCCTTTAATTCATCTATTTTTAAAATTGTGTAGAAAGTGCTCACTCTAAATAGCACTAAATAGTTCATTTTATTGGAAAGAAAAAAGTATATTTCCTATTTAGTTAACTATATTTTTATTTCTTATAAAGACAAATTTTTGGTAATCATTTCTGTTTTTCCAGATCTTCTTCCCTCAAAGTAACAGAACAGAAGCAAAGAATTAGAGCCTAAGATATTTTAGAACCTAATTCATCTAATTCATGCCCTGAAAGGAATACTCATTCCAATATAATCATCAAATTGTCATTCATATTTACTTGTAGTACTCTGATGAAGACTAATCCAGTAGATATCATTCTACTTTTGTATGGTTAACATTTTTTTCTTGACATTAGTCCTAAATTTGCACCTTTGCAACAATTAAACATTGTTCTTAACTATCCCATGAATTCATTCTGTAGAATCCTAATTTTTCTTCTTCATAACCACTCTTCCAATACTTGAGGACCATGATTGTTGTTTTCTAAATAAATTCTTCTTCTGACTACGAAGTTTCAACTCTTTTTTAAATTTATTTTATACTCTGAATAACATGCTTTTGATTTTGGTTATGTTTGTGTGTAAATTCATTCTGTCAGCATATTCATTTCTATTCACCATAATCATGATATTATAGTTTCCAGACCCAGAAGAAATTGGGCTATAGATACATCAGAATTCTAGTATCTAGGTACCTCAAATATCCTGTTAAAGCAGATAAAGTGGAAATATAATTGGCTTTCTTCATAATGTATTGAAGTTAGAGATAGGAATACATATGATAACAAACTACTGGGTTTTTTTCAAACTACGAAAATATTTCAAATAGCCTAATGAATATGTAGGAATGTAGTTAAGCTTTCTGATATTTTTTATCATAATTTCTCTTTTTAGGCATCCAAAATGAAGTCTATAATTTAACATTTTAATTATTGAGGATAAGTAGAATTGTTTCTAAGAGTAATTATATTCTATTATACAACCATTAGGAAAAAATGATAAAATTATGTGGAGGAGAAATGGAGTACTTCTAACATGGAATTTCTATGAATATAACTTTTAAGCAATCTGAAAAAAACTTTTTTTCTTTTGCTTTAAATATTTCCTGTTTGAAGTGAAAAAAGTGGGGCAAAATATTGCAATCACAGTAGAACATCATGAATCTTACCTAGAAAATGTGTCAAAGTGGAGAAAGGAACATGAGGTGTGTCTTCAAATAGCTTATGACTTTAAAAGAGAAAAATTTCAAAAGCAAATAAAAAAAAACATGTATATATGTGCAAGTGTTTCAATAATCTTTACCCATTATAGATGTTTAATCTCCTTCCCAAACCAGCATCCTCTGTTCTGGTAGAACTAGTTTGTTTCTTTTCTCCTAGAAAAGGCCATGTTTAATTAAGTTTGCATTACTTTTCTTAGTTATAATGTTCATCTCTACTTAAATGTGAATTGTTTGGTTCAAGCAATAATTCTGTATTGATTCCTTTTTGATGAATCACAAATGTGTACTTTATGCATTTGTACTTCTTCTGATACTGAGATGACTCAGAATATTTGATCTAGATCATATGAAATTTGATTAAGCAATTTTACATCCCATATACAAGCAAATTCATCTGATGTTAAGATGTTGGTAAGTCTTTGTTAAAAATGTATTAATTTGTTTCCTTTTTTGGCTCATTATTTATGAGTATTTATTATAAAGCATGACTCTTTGGGGAGGGATATTTGGAAATGAACATGATTTAAAAATCAAATATATAATAAATATGACTATTAAGCTATTTATAAATATGAATATCTGTACTTCTAAATACATATACATAAACACTTGTGACTGGATAGTTAGACAAGCTTTGAGAGTACAAGAAATAATTCATAAGAGAAGAATAAATTACAAAAAAGCAACAAGCCACAATGAGCTTTAAAAATCTAACTCTTATTTGAATCAATTAAAGGACAAAATAATTCTGTATAACTAACAAGAGTTAAGAAATAGATCGAAGAGTAATATGAAGATAGTGCTTATCAACTATTACAAGATAAAAATAAAATACTTAGGAACATATAATTTTATCAGAGGATGATAAAGCAGTAGCACAGATTAGATTTTGATTTGTGCTGCCAACTTGGAATCTATGCAGCTATTGGCTAAGAAGGGAGAAATCACTGGGGCATGGTTAGGCATGAGAGGATCTATTAGCAGAATTTTTGCTTAGGTTCTGAAGATATAGATTCATAAATCCTAACCCAAGAAATTTCTAAGGATTATTCTAAGCCTAAGGGAAATAAACAAGGACATAGAAGGAGATTCCTCTTAGGATATGTAAGCTCCCAGTCTAAAGGGATTATGGAACAATGAAATGAGTAAAAGACTAGGAATTTAAAAGTTCAAAAGAAAAATTAGGTCACTATTGAAAGGCTTTAGGATTCTACACAGTTTAGTCCAACAGAGTAAGAGAATCATTGGTGTGCTGAAAATTCTCTGCATATCATTTTGCTTTTTGTATTGTCTATTGTGAATATAGGGAACTTTGTTCACAAGTATGAGAAAAATAATAATAATAAAAATAATATCTATTAGCTGTTTTGAACAATAGGATCTGACATATAATATTATATGTAAATATTTATATATGTATGTCTATATATACATATACATACACACACAACATATATATTTGACAAGGATATATGCTATTCTATCATTGGGACAAAGTACCTCTCAAGTTCCCCGATCTGGTGTTCTTAAATTGCAAATATTTATCATAATTCTGATGTCTCTTAAACATTACTATAATATTAAGAGGAATTCTGTTTTGAAGTTCTTCTTCAATTATTTGTGACCTAAGACAATGATAACTATCATCAAGTCATTATGAGAAAAAAAAAAACAATGACCTAGAAGCACAAAAGTCTTAACTCTTTCACAACTACTATAGCATATTTCAAGAAACCATGAATAAATATGGGTTAGAACCATTAGAATCAGAGTACAAAGTGAAAAGATAAGTAATCCACAAATAACTTCCAGAAAGAAACCAGAAAATTAAAGTTCCTAGGAACAGGATAGGCCAAATCTGGAGTTTCCATGTCAATGATCACTACCATTGATGGAATGGAGTTACCTGGTGTTTCAACACCAAATAGAAAGTCTTACAAAAACAATAGTCCCTATTAGCTAAGTGGGGAAATATTTCATCTATTTTAATTACATTATTATTTATTTATTTTTAATATTATATTTTAAATAATTGAGTTCCTATGCCCAAAGGGCTTTAAAAGACTATCTACCTTTTGATCTAGCCATGGCACTGCTTGATTTATATCCCGAAGAGATAATAAGGAAAAAGACTTATACAAAAATATTTATAGCCTCACTCTTTGTGGTGGCAAAAAAGTTGGAAAATGAGAGAATGTCCTTCAATTGGGGAATGGCTGAACAAATTGTGGTATCTGTTACTGATGGAATAATAATGTGCTCAAGGGAATAATGAACTGGAGGAATTCCATGTGAACTGAAATGACCTCCAGGAATTGATGCAGAGTGAAAGGAGCACATCCAGGAGAACACTGTACACAGAGACTAATACAATTGAACATAATGAACTTCTCCACTAGTAGCAATGCAAGAATCCAGAGCAAGGCTGAGGGACTTATGAGAAATAAAACTAGCCACATTCAGAGGAAGAACGGTGGGAGGAGAAACACAGAAGAAAAACAACTGCTTGAACACATGGGTTGATAGGGATATTATTGAGGATGTAGACATTAAATGATAACTCTAGTCCAACTATCAATAATATAGAATTAGATCTTAATCAATGATACATGTAAAACCCAGTGAAATTGTGCTTCTTCTAAGGGGTTTTAGGGGTGTTGGGTGAGAGGGAAAGAACATGAAATATGTAACTATGGGAAAATATTCAAAATTTAAAATGTTTTTAAAAGCAAATAAATGAATAAATGATTGAGTTCCAATCCTCTCCCTTCTTCCCTTCTTTTTTTTTTTTTTTCAACCCTTACCTTCCGTCTTGGAGTCAATACTGTGTATTGGCTCAAAGGCAGAAGAGTGGTAAGGGTAGGCAATGGGGGTCAAGTGACTTGCCCAGGGTCACACAGCTGAGGAGTGTCTGAAGCCAGATTTGAACCTAGGACCTCCTGTCTCTAGGCCTGCTCTCAATCCACTGAGTTACCCAGCTGCCCCCTGCCCTTCTTGCACTATTATGAAGGCAAGAAATGTGATATCAATCACATATATGAAATGATGCAAAACATTTTCATATTGCCCATGATGTTAAAAAAAAGAAAGAGGAAAAGAAAGATATATATATATATATATATATATATATCTTGTGCTTCCATCTGCACTAAAACTACAGCAGTTCTCTTTTCAGAGGTAGATAATATTATTCTTCATAAGTTCATCAGTCTTGGATGATTGTGTTGATAAGGATAGCTAAGTCATTCATAGTTTATCACACAATATTGTTAATTGTATAAAATGCTCTGTTCTGCTCACTTAATTTGCCTATATTCCTAGAAGTCTTTTCTGATTTTTCTGAAACTATCCTGATCATCATTTCTTATAGCACAATAGCATTCCATCACAATCATATACCACAGAATTTATTCAGCCATTTCCAAGTGGGGGGCATCACTTAAAGTTATAATTCTTTGCATCCACAAGGGTTTATGTAATATATCTGTGTTTCTGTCTTTGTGTGTTTGTCTATGTGTACATATACATATACATAAGAATATATATGTGTGTATATATACATATATATGATTCATATAGATTTTTTTCCTTTTTGTTTTTTCTCTTTGGTACACAGTTGTAGTAATGGTATTACTGGATCAAAGGTATGCCCAATTTTATAGTCCTTTGGGCATTATTCCAAATTGTTTGCCAAAATGCCAGGACTAGTTCACGAATTTACCAACGATCATTTCCTGAATCCCTTCCAAAAGCTGCATTTTCCTTTTCAGTCAAAAAGACAATCTAATATGTATTTGGTGGTACTCCAGTTATTTTATTTTAATTTTTCTAATCAACAGTTACTTAGAGCATTTTTCATATAACTCTAAATAAAATTAACCATTTATAGCATTTGATCACTTATTGTATCCTTACCATTTGAATCAATTCTCTATATATTTGAGAAATGAGGCCTTTGTCAGAGACCCCTGTTATAAGAACTTTTCCCAGTTTCCTGCTATGTTTCTGATATTGGCTGCATTAGTTTTGTTAGTACAAAACCTTTTTAGTTAATTATAACCAAAATTATCCTTGAAAAATATGCATTACATCTTATAATAACTTCTATTTATTGTCATAAATTCTTCCTTTTCTATAGATATGACAGGTAAATTTTTTTGATGTTCCCCTAATTTACTTATATCATAAATTATATATAAACCATGAATGTATTTTGACTATATCTTGGAATTCAGAAT
This sequence comes from Gracilinanus agilis, assembly GCF_016433145.1. NCBI lineage: Eukaryota > Metazoa > Chordata > Mammalia > Didelphimorphia > Didelphidae > Gracilinanus > Gracilinanus agilis. The sequence continues at coordinate 102,598,339 of NC_058130.1, forward strand.
AAATGAAAGTAGAAAACCCATTTTATTCCAAATTTCATTCCAGTTTTTCCAGAATTTTTCTCAAATATTGAGTTCTTATTCAAAAGATAGGATCTTTTCCTTTATCAAAGTCTAGATTACTATAGTTATTTACCACTGTGTATTGTATATCTAATCTATTTCTTAGATTGATCATTCTTTTTCTTAGCAAATACTACATTGTTTTGATAACTACTGCTTTGTAATGCAATTTGAGATCTGGCACTGCTAGACCACCTTCCTTCTATCATTTTCATTGATTACCTTGATATTATTTTGCTTTTATTCTCCCAAATGGATTTTGATTCTCTTTTTTTCTAGATCTATGAAATAATTTTGGTAGCTTTAATAATATAGACAGCCCCCATGAGCATTTAATATTTCTCCAATTGTTTAGATCTGCCTTCATTTGTGGTTTTTGTAATTAGATGCATATAAACCATAGGTTTGTCTTAGAAGGTAGACTCCCAAGTATTTTATATCATCTGCAGTGATTTTAAATGGAATTTCTCTTTCTATCTCTTCCTCTTGGATTTTATTGGTAATATATAGTAATGATGATTTCTATGAGTTTATTTTATATTATACAACTTTGCTAACTTTATTGTTTCAATTAGATTCTCTAGGATTCTCTAAGTATCCAATCATATCTGCAAAAAGTGATAGCTTTGTTTCCTTTTTGCCTATTCTAATTCCTTCAATTTCTTTTTTCTGGTCTTATTGCCAAAAGTAACAGTTTTAGTACAATATTGAATAATAATGGTATTAACAGACATTTTTGCTTCACTCTTGATCTTATTGAGAAGACTTCTAGTTTATCCCCATTACAAATAATTCTTTTGATCGATTTATAGAGGTATTACTTATCAATTTAAGGAAAGCTCCATTTATTTTTATGTTAAAATGTGTTATTTGCAATAGTTTTAGAAGTATTATAGAAGGATAGAGTTTCTGTAGGTGTTTTATTATTTTTTAGAACTCAAAGTAGAATGTTATGATTTCAAGGATCAGATTAGCTTAGAGTAATTTTTGCAGCAGTAAAGTACTGTATCTTATATGTTTAATGGATACTGACAAAAATACAGCTATGTAATTTAGTCAGTATTTAAGTTTTTTAGTAGACTAGTAGAAATTTTTAATACAGGCCTTCCTTAATACTATCTTCACACAATTATATATCTATGAACTGGAAACTCTAAAACACTTCCTTAAGAAAAGATACCTCTTTCCTCTTCTTACTCTCTATACTACCATTTACTGGTTTAGATCTGCATATTCCATTATGTCTTCAAAATTATTCATGCATATCATAATTATCATTTATAAATTCATCCCTTCCCACTACTCCCTACACAGAGAACCATCACTTCGTTATCACAAAAAATGTAAAAAAGAGAGAAAAAGAGAGAAAGAAATTGTACAGTAATAAACATGTCAAAGAAGTCTAACAATATGTGCATTGTGCCACACACATGTTCCACAATCTTTACAAAGAAGGATGAGAATTATACTTTATTATCTTTCTTTTAAGCCAGCTTACTTATTATAATTTTACTGTGTTCAATTTAATTATTTTTTCTTTCTATTTAGAGATTTTTATATGGGCAAAATCTATAGGCATTTTAGAAGGTTTTTGTTTTACTTTCTTCATTTTGCACAATTCAGCTGAATCTTCCCATACTTCTCTGTATTCTTTATATTCATCCTTTCTTATAGAACAACAAAATTCCATTATATCTATGCATTATATCTTGTTTTGCCTTGTCCAATTTATGGGATTACATTTCACTTACTGTTTTTTATTTATTTATATTGCTATAAGAAAAAGTATTTCCATAACTATTTTGGTAGATATTGAACCTTTCTGTCTTTAACTTCACTGGGGGGCATATAACCATGGGTCAAAGGGTATATGAAGTCTAATCAATTTCTTGGTATTAATTTGAAATGAATTTTCAAAAAGGTTAGACCAATTTACAATTCCTTCAAGAATATAGTAGTGTTACTCCATTTCACTGTCAGGATTTATCACACACACACATGCCATCTTACTTCTTCTTTCACAGTCATTACTGTGTATACTCTTTACCTGCTACAAAAATAGTATGATCAAACAAGGAAACAAAGATAATTATGACACAATGGTGACACCTCTGTAATTGAGTAAAGTGTGGGAGTGAATTGCTTAGAGGAAATGGTGCCTTATGATAAGAATATATATCACTCCCACCAACTTTCATGGTAATCAGGATGGGAGTCATATACAAAGCAAAGAACCTAATCGTTTTTGAAGGATAGGCATTAGCCTACTTAAATGACAGTCTGGGAATATTATCATTTACAACTCCTTCACCCTCATCTCTTTTTCATTTAATTTGCATATTCATTTGCATAGATATACATATATCATCCCTCAGCCTGTGTTGTTTATACATTTAGACTTAAAAATAACTTAACTTATTTTGAAGTCATGGCTTCTTGGTTTGGCTTATTTATTATTATTTTCTTTTTGATCTACTCTGCTTTTGGTGACTTGGTGACTAGTAATTCTAAATGCCCATTCAGGAAAGAGTATTTTAATTAAGTATCTTTCCATTAAAATAAAATTATTTACTAATTGATCTCTAAAGTATTAAAGTGTTTGAATAGAATCCAGATCACCTGAAATTTAGCAGAAAAGAGAATCTATGCTTTGAAGTGTCTGGTTTTGTATAAGAAAAATTAATTCTCATATACATTTTTATTGCCATTCTTTTATTCTAGTCATCAATGTTATATCTGAAATATTTGTACTTGATTCAAGCATCAAGAAAGGAACTCTTAAAACAAGTGAGAATAGATAGATTTTGAGACATAAGTCTTAGACAGAAAAATACAGGAAAGGAGAAACCAAAAGGGACAGATAAAGAGCTCACCCAGCAATATGCCTTATGAACTAATTATTATTAATGATAACTCCTTTAGAAGGAAGGGAAAAAAACTTTTCTTCTTACTTGTCAGCTATATTTCATGTGTTGGCTTTCATTATAAGAACTTAAATCAATGAGAGCAGACATTATCTTTTGGCATGTATTTCTATTACCAATGTTTAGAATAGTGCCTGACACAAAAACACTTATTAAATGCTCTATCTATCTATATATATATCTAACCTTTAATACAAAGTTGCATATTCCTGCAAAACAAATTCAGACATTAGCCCCACCTGAAATGTACATATTTTTCTATATGTTAAATTACCTCTCTGTCAGAAAATGAGTTATATGTTTCTGCTTCATTCTAGTTTTTTCCTATGTATTTTATCATTGAATTAATGGGCAATGTAAATTGTTTTAAAGTTATTTTTATTTGGTATCATTGTATAAAATTATCTCAGTTGTACTCAATATTAGTCTGTTTCTATTCATTGAGATATTTTTAGATTTCTATGAAATGTCAATTTCATAATTTATGCTATAATAATATTCCATTATATTCATGCATAAAATTTGTTCAATAATTTTATTAGGAGATTATCCCTTCATTTCTAATATTTTGCTTACAATAAAAAGAGCTGCCTTTTTGTATATATAAATATTTCTCTCATTTCTTTGGGATGTGGTAATTATATAATTGGGGTCAATGAGTACCTATGGTTTAAAAATTTCTCAGTTTAGTTTCAAATTGCTTTTCAGAATGACTTCATCAATCCATACTTCCACTTCAATGTAGTAGTGTACTTGCTTTCATGAAGATTCTCCATTATTTGACATTATTTCTTTTGTCATCTTTTCCAGGCTTATTGGAGTGAGATGTGAAAGAATAAAGAGAGCATCTTCCAAACTGTAATAATAATGAGAGCCAGTAACCAGTGTTATGATAGAAGGGGAGAGAGAGAGAGAGAGAGAGAGAGAGAGAGAGAGAGAGAGAGAGAGAGAGTCTATGAGGTGACACTCTCTTCTAGCTATCCCCTCATGCCAAATATACTCTGGGAAATTTCAAGGGGATGTCACCCCCAAACTGGGTGAACTGAATGGTCATGCTGCCCCACAGGAGTTGGGGGCAAGTTTTCCCTGTAAGATGAGGTATAGGGGACCCCCAATCTGATTCTGAATGAAGTCAGGATTCACGCAAACCTCCCCAGAGGTCAGTCAACTTCACAACGGGTGGTCTGGCTTCAAGATGGAGGCAGCCAGACCAAGCTGTGATTCCCCTCCCCTTCATCATCTCTCAGGCTCCAGAACTCAAATGGCTTTTATTATTCGCAATTTAGGGGTTGGGGAAAGGAGTGAAGGGCAGAGGGATTTTGGGGTGCCCTCTTCTCTATTTCTATGAGGTCCATCACTCAAGTGGGAACCTTTGGGGTTCCCACTCCCAAGCTTCTTCCCTTACCTCTTCTCCTGTTTCTATTTCTATTTCTATTTCTATGTCTATTTCTATTTCTATTTCTATCCTTTCCATAATACTAAGTTAGCCCAGAAAGGGTCTCTCAGCAAGGTTGGGTAATGGGGGAAGGAGCCTAAGAGATTGCTCCCAAAATGGTGTCCAAAAACTAGCTGACTCAATGATTTAAGTCTTGCTGGGTGATATGCGATGGAATCTTTGACCAGGGAATCAGGGTTTCACTATCCAAAGAAAGATCCTTAGCAAGCCCTCAGGATTCAATTTGAGCTGAGATATCCTCCTCCTCTCTCCTCACAGTCCTCCTCTGCAAGACCTCTCCTCTTCCTCCTTCTTCAGAGAACTCTCAGAATTCTCTCTGGTCTCAACTGCCAGTAACTGTCACCAACTGTAAGCCACTTGTTCTCTGGCTCCTTTTATCCCATACCCCTTGAACAAATCCCATCATTACAGATGTAACCTAAAAGTTTTAATTTGACTTTTTCTATCTGATAGTGATTTAGAATATTTCTGCTTACATTGTAATTGTTGATAGTTTGATAGTGTGTAGATTTTACTGGGCAAAAAAAGAAAAATCCATTTTTTCATATGCAATTCTCTCTATCATTTGTTTAGTGATGAACTTTCCCCTATCATTAGATATGAAAGGTAATTTTTTCTTGTTCTTTTAATACATTTATTATGTGATCATTCAGATTTAGATCATGTTATCCATTTGGAGCTTAGCTTGATGTATAGTTTAATATACTGGTCTAAAACTAATTGCTCCCATAATACTGTACAATTTTCTCAATACTGTTTTTGTCAAATAGTGAGTCTTTCTCTGTGGGATCCATATTGCTGAGAGGGGTTCAAGCTGCAGAGATGGGGGCAAGCTGCATTACAGAATTCCATAGTGCCCCCCCCAGAACTCTAAGAGAGGGGTTAGTTAGAGGCAACTGGAGTCCTGGTATAAAAAGGCAGGACACCTGGGTTGGGGGTCTTGGGTCTTAGGTCTTGATCCTGATCTGGGTGCTGCCTCTGAGAGATGTGTGGCTCTGAGCTGAGCCATTCAGTCTCTGACAGCCAAACCTGTTTTACTTTGGTTAGACCTTTCAACAATATCACTGTTTGCCTTAGTTTAGCTATCTAGGTTTAGAAGAAGAATATAGACTTAGAGAGCACATCAGCCATTAAAGAAACTTTTCCCCCTTTGGGGGAAGGGGCTATTTTAGACATAACTGTTTAGGTAGTTTTCTCCTTACCTATGAAACCTAAGCCTTATTCCCCCTTCTCACTTCCTGATATCATTAAACCCTTATCAAGTAGGAACAGTATCTGGATATTGATATTTTGGGGATATACACACAACCTCCATAAACCAAATTCCTCTTGGTGTCCCTGAAGCTAATCCTAATCTCTGAGCCAGTGAGGTTTTAAGACAGCAAGGTTCACCAATTCTATCCTGTGGGTAAATAATTCAGAGAAAGATATCATCATAAGGAGTTTAGCCTTTCCCCACTTACCATCTAGGCCCAGAAGTTTTCAAGCCAGATTGTCCACCATTACCAAACTGTTAACTGACTCCAACTGCTTAGTGGGATGGGGAAGATGAAGAGAACTCCTTAGGTTCCTGCCCCTCCCTTACAGTCAAGCCTGCTTGTGTCTCTCCAAAGACCTAGGATTAGGGAGACCACATTGCCTTTTACAGTTTTCCTGATCCTACATTCCCAAAATAACTAAGGCCTTTTGGGTTTATCAAACAGTATGCTGCTGTATTTGTTGGTCTTTATATGTCATGTACCTAATGAGCTCCTCTGGTTACTTAATCTTTGTTTCTGTTTCTGTCTCTGCCTCTCTACCTCTCCCTAATACTAACTAATTTTAATTACTATTGTTTTATATTAGGGCTTAACATGAAGTACTGATAAATCTCTAAAAAATGTATACATTTTTTCATTCATGTGAATTATATTATGCATTTGTTAACCATTTATTAATATTCATTTTTCACATGGTTACATGATTCATGCTCCTACTTTCCCCTTCATATGCTTTTAACATGTGTCATTGATCAAGACCAATTTCCAAATTGTTGTTAGTTGAATTGGTGTGGTAGTTTCCAGTCTATATCCCCAATCATGTCCACCTCAACCCATGTGTTCAAGCAGTTGCTTTTCTTATATGTTTCTTCTCCTGCAGTTCTTCCTCTGAATGTGGGTAGCGTTCTTTAACATAAATCCCTCAGAACTGTCCTGTGTCATTGCATTGCTGCTGGTACAAAAGTCCATTACATTTGATTTTACCATAGCATATCAGTCTCTGTTTACAATGTTCTTCTGGCTCAGCTCCTTTCACTCTGCATCAATTCCTGGAGGTCTTTCCAGTTCACATGGAATTCCTCCAGTTTATTATTCCTTTGAGCACAATAGTATTCCATCACCAACATATACCACAATTTATTCAGCCATTCCCCAATTGAAGGACATACCCTCCTTTTCCAGTTTTTTGCCACCACAAAAAGAGCAGCTATAAATATTTTCATACAAGTTTGTTTATCTATGATCTCTTTGGGGTACAAACCCAACAATGGTATGGCTGGATCAAAGAGCAGCCATTCTTTTATAGCCTTTGAGCATATTTCCAAATTGCCAGCCAGAATGGTTAGATCAGTTCACAAGTCCACCAGCAATGCATTAATGTCCAAATTTTGCCATATCCCCTTCAGCATTCATTACTCTCCCCTTCTTTCATTTTAGGCAATCTACTAGGTTGTGAGGTGATACCTCAGAGTTGTTTTGATTTGCATTTCTCTAATTATTAGAGATTTAGAATACTTTCTCATGTGCTTATTGATACTCTTGATTTCTTTACCTGAAAATTGTCTATTCATGTCTCTTGCCCATTTATCAAATGGGGAATGGCTTGATTTTTTTATACAATTGATTTAACTTCATGTATATTTGAGTAATCAGACCCCTGTCAGAGATTTTTGTTATAAAGATTTTTTCCCAATTTGTTTCCCTTCTGATTTTGGCTGCATTGTTTTTGATTGTTCAAAAGCTTTTTAGTTTGATACTATCAAAATCATTTATTTTACATTTTGTAATTTTCTCTAACTCTTGCTTGGTTTTACAATCTTTCCTTTCCAAGAGATCTGACAAGTATACTATTGTGTGTTCACTTAACTTATTTATAGTTTCCCTCTTTATATTCAAGTCATTCACCCATTCTGAATTTATCTTGGTGTAGGGTGTGAGATGTTGATCTAAGCCTAATTTTTCCTATATTATTTTCCAAATTTCCCAGAAGTTTTTGTCAAATAGTGGATTCATGTCCCAAAAGTTGGGCTTTTGGGGTTTATCATACTCTGTTTTATTGATGTCATTTACCCCAAGTCTATTCCACTGATCCTCCCTTCTGTCTCTTAGCCAGTACCATATTGCTTTGATGATTGCTGCTTTATAGTATAGTTTGATATCTGGTACTGCTAGGCCCCCTTCCATCACATTTTTTTCATTATTTCCCTTGATATTCTTGATCTTTTGTTATTCTAAATGAAATTTGTTAAAATTTTTCCTAATTTAGTAAAGAAGTTTTTTTGGCAATTTGATAGGTATGGCGCTAAATAGGTAAACTAATTTGGGTAGAATGGTGATTTTTATTATGTTAGCTCATCCTACCCATGAGCAAGCAATGGTTTTCCAATTGTTTAGATCTAGTTTTATATGTTTGGAAAGTGTTTTGTAGTTGTTTTCATATAATTCCTGTGTTTGTTTTGGTAGATAGATTCCTAAGTATTTTATATTGTCTAAGGTAATTGTAAATGGTGTTTCTCTTTCTACCTCTTGCTGCTCTAATATGTTGGAAATATATAGAAATTCTGATGATTTATGTGCATTTATTTTGTATCCTGCAACTCTGCTAAAGTTGTTGATTATTTCTACAAGATTCCTAGTTGATTCTCTGGGATTTTTTAAGTACACCATCATATCAACTGCAAAGAGTGATAGCTTAGTCTCCTCATTGCCCATTTTGATACATTCAATTTCTTTTTCTTCTCTAATTGCTACTGCTAGTGTTTCTAGTACTATGTTGAATAATAGAGGTGATAATGGGCATCCTAGTTTCACTCCTGATCTTATTGGGAAGGCTTCTACATTATCCCCATTGCATATGATATTTGCTAATGGTTTTAGGTATATACTGTTTATTATTTTTAGGAAAGGTCCTTCTATTCCTATACTTTTCAGTGTTTTCAATAGGAATGGATGCTGTATTTTGTCGAAGGCTTTTTCAGCATCTATTCAGATAATCATGTGATTTTTGTTTGATAGACTGTTGATATGTTCAATTATGTGGATCGTTTTCCTAATGTTTAACCATCCTTGCATTCGTGGTATAAATCCCACCTGATCATGGAGGAGGATGATCTTGATTACTTGCTGGATTCTCTTTGCTACTATTCTATTTAAGATTTTTGCATCGATGTTCATTAGGGAGATTTGTCTGTAGTTTCCTTTCCCTGTTTTTGATCTACCTGGCTTTGGAATCAGTACCATATTTGTGTCATGAAAGAAATTTGGTAGTACTCCTTCTTTGCTTATCATATCAAATAATTTGTATAGTATTGGGATTAGTTGCACTTTGAATGTCTGATAGAATTCACTTGTGAATCCAGCAGGCCCTGGCAATTTTTTCTTAGGGAGTTCTTTGATGGCTTGTTCAATTTCTTTTTCTGATATGGGATTATTTAGGTATTCTATTTCTTCAGCTGTTAATCTAGACAAATTATATTTTTGTAAATATTCATCCATATCTCCTAGATTGTTATATTTATTTCCATATAATTGGGTGAAATAGTTTTTAATGATTGCCTTAATTTCCCCTTCATTAGAGGTGAGGTTTCCCTTTTCATCTTTGATACTGTCAATTTGGTTTTCTTCTTTCCTTTTTTTTATTAGATTGACCAGTACTTTGTCTATTTTATTGTTTTTTTTCAAAATAACAGCTTCTAGTCTTATTTATTAATTATTTAATATTAATATTAAAAGTAAAATTAATTTTACTTTTGATTTTATTAATTTCTCCCTTGATTTTTACTATTTATAATTTAGTTTTCATCTGGGGATTTTTAATTTGCTTGCTTTCTAGTTTTTTAAGTTGCATGCCCAATTCACTAATCTCAGCCCTCCCTAATTTGTTAATATGTGCATACTCAAGTTTATAAATTTCCCTCTGAGTACTGCCTTGGCTGCATCCCACATAGTTTGGTAGTATGTCTCATCATTGTCATTCTCTTCAATGAAATCATTGATTGTTCTATGATTTCTTTTTTGACTAACTGGTTTTGGAGAATCATATTATTTAATTTCCAATCAGTTTTTGATTTGCCTGTCCAGGTGCCCTTACTAATTATTATTTTTATTGCATTATGATCTGAGAAGGTTACAACTATTATTTCTGCACTTTTGCATTTGTTTGCAATGTTTCTATGCCCTATTACATGGTCAATCTTTGTGAATGTACCATGTGCAGCTGAAAAGGTGTATTCCCTTTTGTCCCCATTTATTTTTCTCCACATATCAATTAAATCTAAATTTTCTAGGACTTCATTTACCTCTCTTACCTCTTTCTTATTAATTTTTTGGTTTCATTTATCTAGATGTGAAAGAGGAATATTTAGATCTCCCCCTATTGTGGTTTTACTATCTATTTCCTTCTTGAGCTCTGCCAGTTTCTCCTTTATCAATTTGGATGCTATGCCACTTGGTGCATACATATTGAGCAGTGTTATTTCTTCATTGTCTATACTGCCTTTAATCAGAATGTAATGACCTTCCCTGTCTTTTTTAATCATATCTATTTTGACTTTGGCTTTGTCAGAAATCATAATAGCCACTCATGCCTTCTTTTTCTCATTTGTTGCCCAAAGGATTTTGCTCAAGCCCTTAACCTTAAACTTGTGTATGTCCACCAGCCTCATATGTGTTTCTTGTAGACAACATATGGTAGGATTTTGGTTTCTAATCCACTCTGGTATTTGCTTCCATTTTATGAGCCAGTTTATCACATTCACATTCAGAGTTATAATTATCAGTTGTGCTGACATTTTTGTATCCTCCCCTTTTCCTACTCCTTCTTCTTAAACTATTTCCTTTTAAACCAGTGGTTTGCTTTAAGGCAGTAACCCCTATCCCCTCCCTTGATTAACTTCCCTTTCTACACCCTCCCTTATTATTCCCCTCTTTTTATTTTTAAAGGCCCAATGATTTTCCTCCCCATTCTTCTCCCCTCCCTTTATTGACCTCCCCACTTCCCTTCTCCCCTTGGTTTATCCCTTCTGAATCTCTCAGTAAGGTTAGATAGAGTTTTATATATTAATGGATAATACAGCTACTCTTCCTGCTCAGGGTTAATTACACTGAGAGTAAGGTTTAAATATTACCTCTTACTGCTCTCTTCCTCTCCTTCTTTTAATAGTATTTGTCCCCTCCCCTTCCCATGCCCTCTTTGTGTGTAATAGAATATCCTATTTTTCTTATTCATTCAAGTTTCTCTTGGTGTCCCCTACTATTCACCCCCTCTTTCCCAACCCCCATATCATCTTAGACCATTTAGTATTCCAGCCTCTCCCTGTGAATTATTCTTCTGATTACTATAATAGTGAATACTATAATAGTGAATAGAGTTCACTACAGAGAATTATACATAGCATTTCTCCACACAGGAATACAGATAATTAGATCTTATTGAAGCCCTTAAAGAGGCAATTTTTTTAAAAAATTGAGTTTTCTTTCTTTCCTCTTTGTTTCTTATTTACCTTTTCATGTTTCTCTTGATTTTTGTGGTTGGATATCAAACCTTCCATTTAGTCCTGGTATTTTCTGTGCAAATACTTGGAAATCTTCTATCTTGTTGAGAGCCCATACTTTCCCCTGGAAGTATATAGTCAGTTTTGATGTGTAGTTGGCCTGTGGTGGAAGACCCAGTTCTCTTGCCTTTCTGAATATCATATTCCAAGCCTTGTGGTCTTTTAGAGTGGAGGCTGCCAGATCCTGTGTGATCCTGATTGGTGCTCCTTGATATTTGAGTTGTCTCTTTCTGGCTTCTTGAATTTTTTCTTTTACTTGGAAGCTCTTGAATTTGGCTATTATATTCTTGGGGGTTGTCTTTTCAGGGTCTAGTTTAGAGGGTGATCTATGGGTCCTTTCAATGTCTATATTGCCCTCTTGTTGTAGAACTTCAGGGCAATTTTGCTGAATAATTTCTTTTAGTATGGAGTCCAAATTTCTATTAATTTCTGCTTTTTCAGGAAGACAAATGATTCTCAGATTGTCTCTTCTAGACCTGTTTCCTTGGTCTGTCACTTTCTCATTGAGATATTTCATGTTTCCTTCTATTTTATCAGTCTTTTGACTTTGTTTTATTAGTTCTTGCTGTCTTGAGAGAACATTAGCTTCTAATTGCTTAATTTTAGCCTTTAGGGACTGGTTTTCAGTTATAATCTTTTGGTTTTCCTTTTTAATCTGGTCATTTCTGGTGTTCAATTTGCTTATCAGTTCATTTGGTTTCTGAGCCTCACTTTCAAATTGCAAAATTCTGTCTTTTAAACTGTTATTTTCTTTCCTGATTTCCTTTTGAGCTATTTCCCATTTCTCTAGCCAAATCTTTTCCAACTTTCTCGTCATCTCAGATTTGAACTCTTCAAGAGCTTGTGTCCAGTTTTCATTATTTTGGGAGGGTTTGGATGTGATTGCTTGTTTGTTCTCCTCTTCTGTTTGCTCTGTTGTCTGGATTTTCTACGTGTAAAAGTTGTTGAGTGTTAAAGATTTCTTCTTATTGTTAATTGTTCTCCTCTGGGTTTCCTGATTCTGGGTTGCCATTTTAAGCCCAGCACCTTCTCAGCTTTATCCTTGTACTCAGGGTCTGCCTGTGCTCTTTAGGCTCCTGAGGTCTCAGGTCCGGTTGTTCTCAAGGTCAAGCCTCCTGGTGGTCCCCCTTGTTTGATCCTATGCCAGAGGCTCCTTTACAAGTCTCAGGGCACTGCTTCCACAGTTGTATACCCATCTACACTGGCTCCCACTCAAGGTTTCAGAGCCTTCTCTCGGGCCTGCGTCCACCTCCACCCATGCCTGTGCTCAGTGTTTGCGCTCAAAGTCCTAGTGAGTTCTTTAGCCTTTTGGGGTCTTAAGTCTTACTGCTCTCAGGAGCAGGCCCTGGAGCTGCCAATGACTCAATGGGTGCCCCAAACTTGCTCTACTTCTTTTGTGCTGGCTTTGGCACTTTTGTTGGTATGTGGTGTGAGGGAGTTGCTCAGTCCATGATTTAATGAGAGCTGTTTCACCCCTTTATAGCATGGAAATGCCCCAATTCCATGTACATTCCATGCTGTGCCCTGTTGTGAGGTCCCTCCATTTGTCTGGATTTGGTTTTATGTCCCCTTGAGGAGTCCTGTATGTTTCGATTAGGAGAGGTTAAGCTGCTGCTTTTTACTCTGCCACCATCTTAACCCGGAACCCTTTTGTTATGCATTTTTCAAGATTCATAAAAATAGTTTTTGGTAATTTAACTGTACAGCATTGAATAGGTAAATTAATTTATATAGTATTGCCCATTTTGTTATAGTTCTGAACCTATTGATGAGCAATTAATATTTCTGTAATTATTTAGACCTGTCCGTTTTTCTGCAAAGAATGCTTTATAGTTACATTCATATAAGGAAAAATGAATCTTAAATACACTCCTAAGAATTTTAGAGTTTCTACAATTTTTTGAATAAAATTACTCTTTCTGGTTCTTCTTTCTGAATTTTGTTGTTTATACATAAGGATGATGATAGTGAAAATGGATTTATATTATATCCTAAAATTCTTCTGAAATTATTAATCAATAAACATTTATTAAGTGCTTACTGAATGTCAGATACTGTGCTAAGCATTGATGGTAGAATTGCTATAAGATATAAATTAGGATTATTTCCACTTAATGTAACACTGGTATTTTTAAGTTCATCATTATATAATTTTTGAAAAGCAATAATTGTATTTCATCTTTATGCTTTTATTCAATTTATTTTTCTTGTGTTATTGTAACAGCTAGTATTTCAATCACTAAAAAAACACCAAAAAATCAGTAGTGGTGATAATGAGCATCATGAAAAGGTTTCTAACTGTTCTCTATTACAGATAATGTTTACTCTTGAATTTACATAAAGTCAACCCAAGGGGATTTAAGATAATTTTTTTTAAAGAAGGCAGAAAAGTAACTGTATATAATATAGGGCAATAATTTTCTAATATTTTATTATAAATTATTTTCACTCAAAGACAATATTATTTTTGTATTATGACAACCCAGTTTTAGGTCCTTAAGTGAAAGGGTATACACATACACACACACACATATATTGATGTACTATTTACAAATGGAAGTGGTAATCAGAGAAGAGTATTTTGTACTAAGAAGTCATAAGGATATTGTATAGTCATTGGGCAATTGGTTGACACAACTTTTCTAGGAAAGATATTCCTTTGATAATTGCTTATAGAGCAAGAGCTAGAAAATGATGGGTTGGCATAGCAGGATGATGACTAAATTTAAACATAATGTGTCTAGAAGTCTATAAATAGTGATATCTCAGCAATTAAGAACACAGGGCTTTCAGACTGGAACCCAAAATTTCAGGAAAGAATTAAGGGTTGAGTACAATAATAGAACTCAAGTATGACTAGTATATATTGTGAGTCCATCCAAATATGGTAAATTGTCACTGATGAGAAATATGAGTGCTGAATGAAAATGCTACATTGAAAGCAGACAATCATGGTGACCAAGTGTGAAATAATGCATGTAATGTCTTTCTTATTTCTTCCTACTTTCTTCAATAAATACGTTCACAATGCAAGTAAAGATAATTTTTATGGAATTTAGATGGGGATATCTATTTAATAAGTAGTTATTTCTTTATCAATAATCATTTAAGTTCCCACCATCACTTTTTACTGTTAATATTAAATTCAAAAGTGTGTTTTTTAACTATATCTTTGGTATCTTCCCCTCTTTCAAATACCTTGACAATTGATCCATTAGTACTTTCATAGTTTTTATTGTTGTCAACACAAAGTCACATGGTATAATTCAGTAACTTTTCAAAACTTTGTTCTCTTTAAGGCCATTCCTACTATCCACATAAGCACATATAAACCTGTGAATCCTCAATGATTAAAGGTGGTGGGAGCTATATCCTTGTTGTTGTTGTTAAGTGGTTCAGTCATATTAGACTCTATGACCCTGTGGACCATACTGTCTATGAACTTTTCTTGACAAAGTTACTTGAATAATTTGCCATTCATTTAATTCTCCATGAGATTATAAAATTTATTTTACTTGTGGTAATATCTCCAATTTAAGTAAAGCAATTGTATATCTTCATGATCTGACTCACACTGTACTAGTAATGGCAGGGGATGGGGATGGAGGGACAAAAAGGAAAATAATCTCCATAATAACAACTTGAAATCTGGTGGCATAGTGAGGTTGACCCTCCTCTACTCAATGATCTATTCTCCTCAGACTGTGACCTCTTTTCATTCTTTAGGTTCTATAATAGGAGAGTACTGGAACAGTCTTCAATTAGCAGGGGCAAAAAGTTTATTACAAAATTGATCCATAAACAAGTATTTATTTAGTGCCTGCTATGGTGCGAGATGGAGATAGCTAGGTAACAATGAATAGAGCACTGGGTTTTGATTCTCAAAGATCTGGATTCAAATCCTGTCTCAGACACATACTGGCTATGTGATCCAAGGCATGTCACTTAAATTCTGTTCACCTTAAACCGCTGGAAAAGAAAATGGCAGAATATTCTAAATATTTTTGCTAAGAAAATCCCATGGGGATATTGTTGAAATATGGTCTATTCAATAGAAATAAGGAACCAGACACAACTGAAAAACTGAACAATAAGAAAAAAATTTCCAGATACTGGAATAGTGAATTTTTTAGTCATTCGGTGGTATAGAAATTATAGGATTCAATGCCTCCAAGAGGCAACCTTTGTGATCTTGAATATATCATATAACATCTCTATAAGAGAAGATAGGTGATAAGCTAGATGATCTCAGAGATGTCTTTATGCTTTATATTCTATATTCATATGACAAGGTGAAGAGGCTTTGGTACAATTATGACAATGTCATATGTGAATAAAAGCATTTGAAGAATATGTCTATAAGAACTTCTTGGATTTGAATGTGTATTAAGGCATAATCTATGAAACTATAACTTTGAATAACTGTTTCTCATTCTTTCTACTCCTATATGTCTCACAGACTTTTCCCTAGTCCATCATCTCTGCTGTGGTATAATTTCCTTTTTCTTTTTTAACCCTAAAGCAAATCAATTAATATTTATGTGAACCATTCTACCTTTGAATCTCTTTTCTCTTTTTCTTACCAGTTTTAAGCATCAGTTACATTTCTAACCACTTATTTTTCCTGAGTAATTGAATAATACTGGAGGAAATCAAGCAAATGTGAAACTAAAACCAGCAAACTTGTGCTTTTTAATATCAAATGTGATCTCAAAATTATGCAACATCTTTTTTTTTTACTTTTACCTGATTGACTATTATTCTCCCTGAAGGAATGATTACAAAGTACTTCCCTTCTCTTGAAATTTTCAATATCATCTTAATCCACCTGTCTTTTTGGATATGATGTCATTTCCTTCCCCCTTTTTTTTGAGAAAAATAAGACTAATGTAAGCTCCTTTATTTCTCTGTATCAGCATTTTAAAACATTTATGAATCTCACCTTTCTCAACTTCCTCAATTCTGTATCTGAGGAAGAAGTGGCCCTCTTCTTTGCTATGATAAATTCTCTATATGTGACCTTGAGACTATTCACAGAATAACAGAGTTATGTCCTATTTTAATTCAGTTAAATGATAAGCATAAAGTTTCAGAACTGGAAGGAAACTCAGTGGTCATGTAGCCCTACCCAAGCTTGAATTTTTTCTCTACTATATATGAAACAAATAATAAATCTTTCATGTAAAGTCTGACCAAGTGAGAGGACCAAATATTTCCTGAGACCATTCTGCTCCTCTGTAAGAGGGGATAAATGTGTAAGGGGTAAAATAAAAGGTCAGACTAAATTATTTAAGAGTAGGGTCACCAGAAATTAAGCACTTAATTCTAAATGAAAGACTCAAGTTAGAATGATTTTTATGGTAGTTTATTTATAAATAGGAAGAAAGAATGAGAGTAAGAAATCAGAGAAAGGATAGGGCAAGATAACTAACCTGTCTCAACCCAGGCAGGGCTAATTAGTCCTTTGCCAGAGGGGCCTCAGCCTTGAGCAGAAGGCTTGTTGATGAATAAAACAAGGGCTTCAGCCACAAAGCCTCTCCCAAGAGGGGAGGCCTTTCCTGAGGCTAATCCCTTCAGAAATTCCAGGAGTCAGTCTTTTTCACGCATCCATGTGGCAGTTCTAAGGAGAAATAGAAAGCAATCTAAGGTCCTCATCCAGAGCTCCTTCAGAGTCCAGTCCAAGGTGAGAGTGTCCCAGGAAGTTCTGGCCACTTTTAAAGACCATTCCTTTGGTCACTTCCTTGCATTCCTTCCATTTTACATGAACCAATTACAGCTAATGCTTTGCTTAGGACTGCTCATGGGGCAGTCAGACGATTCTGATTCATCACCCTCTATCGCACATGTAGGTCATAGACCTCCCCCACTTAGAATAAGTGAGGTGTGTGCACTTTTCTTGATTAAAGCTAAAAATGGCCAGGGAGAGAGTTAATCCCATCTTCACAGCTCCTTTTCCTTCACTCAGATATTTCCTTACATCTTCTCTCCTTCAGTCATTGACTTTCTCATACTCCTAGACACTCTCTCTTCCTCTGACTGCCCAAACAATGAACTCTCCTCATTCTTCTTCTACTTAAAGGTCTTTCTCTGTCTCTTTTACTGAATGATTATCTATCTCTTACCCTGAAGCCTGTGCACATAGTAAGTCTCTGCCTTGGTCCCTCCTTTTCTTTTTCAATGGACTTACCCTTATTTATCTCATTTGTTAACAATCTTCTTTAATGTGATAACTACCAATTCTATATAGGTCAATTCCTAATTACTTATCAGAACTCCACCTCCATATGGCCTGTATATCTCTTTGTACCTTAGGCCCCAAAGTTAATTCTTCATCTCCCACCATGAGTATTCCCCCCTTTTGTCCATCCCTGTGTCTGCTAAAGTTGCTAATATGCTCCCATTTATTCAGGTGCATAATAATAGATTTAACTTAAGTTAAACTCTTAAATTCTCCCTCTTCCTTACCGTTAATATCTAGTCAGTCTCCAAGGCCTATTGATTTTGCTTCTCCAGTACCTCTCTTACCCTTTCCCTACTTCTTGATATTCATATACATTTAAACTTTTATAATCTCTCACCTTATCTACTATAATTGAATCCTAATTATCACCTTGTTACTAGTCTTAATGTTGCTGCCAACAGTCTTCTTTTTTATGATTTAAATATTTTATATTTTTAGAAAATCTTCCATGGTTATATGAGTCATGTTTTTACTTTCGCCTCAACCCCCACAGCACCCCCCAACCCATAGTCACTGCATATTTCCACTGATTTTAATATGTGTCATCAATCAAGACTTATTTACATATTATTGATAGTTGCATTGGTGTGGTCTTTTTGAGTCTACATCCCCAATCATGTCTACCTCAACCCATGTGTTCAAGCACTTTTTTTCTTCTATGTTTCCACTCCTGTAGTTCTTCCTCTGAATGTGGGTAACGTTCTTTTCCATAAATACCTCAGAATTGTCCTGGGTCATTGCATTACTTCTAGTACAGAAGTCTATTACATTTGATTTTACCATAGTATATCAGTATCTGTCTACAATGTTCTTCTAGCTCTGTTCCTTTCACTATACATCAAGTCCTGGAGGTCTTTCCAATTCACATGGAATTCCTCCAGTTTACTATTCCTTTGAGCACAATAGTATTCCATCACCAACATATACCACAATTTATTTAGCTATTCCCCAATTGCAAGGCATCCCTTCGTTTTCCAATTTTTTGCCACCACAAAAAGCATGTCTATAAATAATTTTGTACAAGTCTGTTTATCTATGATCTCTTTGGGGTATAATCCCAGCAATGGTATGGCTGGATCAAGGGGCAGGCATTCTTTTATCTCTCTTTGGGCATAGTTGAAAATTGCCATCCAGAATGGTTAGATCAGTTCACAACTCCACCAGCAGTGCATTAGTGTCCCAATTTTGCCACATGCCCCCAACATTCATTACTCTCCCTAGCTGTCATTTTAGCCAATCTGCTAGGTATGAGGTGATACCTCAGAGTTGTTTTGATTTGCATTTCTCTAATTATTAGAGATTTAGAACACTTTCTCATGTGCTTATTGATACTTTTGATTTCTTTACCTGAAAATTGCCTATTCATGTCCCTTGCCCATTTATCAACTGGGGGATAGCTTGATTTTGTTTATACAATAGATTTAGCTCCTTGTATATTGGAGTAATTAGACCTTTGTCTGAGTTTTTTATTATAAAGATTTTTTACCAATTTGTTGATTCCCTTCTAATTTTGGTAGCATTTGCTTTGTCTGTACAAAAACTCTTTAGTGTAATGTGGTCAAAATTATTTAATTTACATTTTGTAATTTTTTCTAACTCTTGCTTGGTTTTAAAATCTTTCCTTTCCTAGAGATCTAAGTATACTATTCTGTGCTCACCTAATTTACTTATAGTTTCCTTCTTTATATTCAAGTCATTCACCCACTCTGAATTTATCTTGGTAGAGGATATGAGATGTTTATCTAGACCTAACCTCTCCCATATTGTTTTCCAATTTTCACAACAGTTTTTGTCAAATAATGGATTTTTGTACCCCAAAATGAGCTCTTTGTGTTTTTCATACACTGTCTTACTGATGTCACTTCCCCCAAGTCTATTCCACTGATCCTCCCTTCTGTCTCTTAGCCAGTACCATATTGTTCTGATGGCCACTGCTTTATAGTATAGTTTAATATCTTGTACTACTAGGCACCTTCCTTCACATTTTTTTCGTTATTTCCCTTGATATTTTTTATCTTTTCTTCTTCCAAATGAACTTTCTTATACTTTTTTCTAATTCAGCAAAAAAATTTTTGATATTTTGATAGGTATGGCGCTAAATAGGTAAATGAATTTGAGTAGAATGGTCATTTTTATTATGTTACTTCATCCTACACATAAGCAATCACAATATTTTTCCAATTGTTTAGATCTAGTTTTAATGGTTTGGAAACTGTTTTATAGTTGTGTTTGCATAGTTCCTGAGTTTGTTTTGGTACATAGATACTTAAGTATTTTATATTGTTTAGGGTGATTTTAAATGGTGTTTCTCTTTCTTCCTCTTGCTACTGTGATGTGTTGGAAATATATAGAAATGCTGATGATTTATATACATTTATTTTGTATCCTTCAACTTTGCTAAAGTTGTTGATTATTTATACTAGCTTTTTAGTTTATTCTCTATGATTTTTTAAGTCAACCATCATATCATCTGCAAAGAGTGATAGCTTAATCTCCTCATTGGCTATTTTAATACCTTCAATTTCTTTTTATTCTCTAATTGCTACTGCTAGTGTTTCTAGTACAATGTTGAATAATAGAGGTGATAATGAGCATCCTTGTTTCATGCCTGATCTTATTGGGAGGACTTCTAATTTATCCCCATTGCTTGTTGATGATTTTTTAAAAAAAAAAATTTAAACCCTTAACTTCTGTGTATTGGCTCATAGGTGGAAGAGTGGTAAGGGTGGGCAATGGGTGTCAAGTGACTTGCCCAGAGTCACATAGCTGGGAAGTGTCTGAGGCCGGATTTGAACCTAGGACCTCCTGTCTCTAGGCTGGACTCTCAATTCACTGAGCTACCCAGCTGCCCCCTTCTTGATGATTTTTAGATATATACTGTTTATTATTTTTAGGAATGATCCTTCTAATCCTATATTTTTCAGTGTTTTCAATAGGAATGGATGTTGTATTTTGTCAAAGGCTTTTTCAGCATCTATTGAGATAATCATGTGGTTTTTGTTGGTTTACTTGTTGATATGGTCAATTATGTGAATGGTTTTCCTTATGTTGAACCACTCTTACATTCCTGGTATAAGTCCCACCTAATCATAATGAATAACCCTTGTGATCACTTGCTCAAGTCTTTTTGCTAGTATTCTGTTTAACATTTTTGCATCTATGTTCATTAAGGAGTTTGGTCTGTAGTTTTCTTTCTCTGTTTTTGATCTACCTGGCTTTGGGATCAGTACCATATTTGTATCAAAAAAAGAGTTTGGTAGAACTCCTTCTTTGCTTATTATGTCAAATAGTTTGTATAGTATTAGAATTAGTTGTTCTTTGAAGGTTTGATAGAATTTACTTGTGAATCCATCTGGTCCTGGGGACTTTTTCTTAGGGAGTTCTTTGATGGCTTATTCAATTTCTTTTTCTGATATGAGATTATTTAAGTATTCTATTTCTTCTACTGTTAATCTAGGCAATTTATATTTTTGTAAATATTCATCCATCTCACCTAAGTTGCTATATTTATTGCCATATAATTGGGCAAAATAGTTTTTAATGATTGCCTTGATTTTCTCTTCATTAGAAGTGAGGTCTCCCTTTTCATCTTTGATATTGATGATTTTTTTCTTTCCTTTTTTTAATTACATTAAACAGTACTTTGTCAATTTTGTTTGTTTTTTTTAAATTACCAGCTTCTAGTCTTATTTATTAATTTAATAGTTCTTTTTCTTTCAATTTTATTGATTTCTCCTTTAATTTTTATAATCTCTAATTTGGTCTTTAATTGGGGATTTTTAATTTGTTCCCTTTCTAGTTTTTTTAATTTGCATGCCCAGTTCATTGATCTTTCCCCTCTCTAATTTGTTAATACATGTACTCAAGGATATAAATTTCCCCCTGAATACTGCCTTAGCTGAATCCCACAGAATTTGGTAGGATGTCTCATCATTGTCATGCTCTTCAATGAAATTATTGACTCTTTCTATGATTTCTTCTTTAACTAACTGATTTTGGAGAATCAGTGCTGTAGGTGGTGTTGGGGAGAGGGGGTTGCTCAGCTTGCATTTTAGTGCGAGCTATTTCACCCTTTTATAACATGGAAATGCCCAGGTCCCACATACCTTCAATTCTGTGCCCTGTTGTGTGGTCACTTCATTCATCTGGATTTGTTTTTATATCCTCTTGAGGAGTCCTATATGTGTGGGTTAGGAGAGATTAAACAGTTGCTTCTTCTCTGATGCCATCTTAACCAAGAAGTCTCCCAACATAGTCTTCTTAAGACACAAGTCTGACTATGCCTCTCTCTATATAAATACCTTCAATGATGCCTTATTTCCTCTAGCAGTAAGGGATGTTTTTCTGTTCAGGGAGGACTAACATCTCTAATTCGAGGGCTTGCTTATTCCTTTTCTGGGCTGCTCATTCACCTTGGTTGGCCAGCTCTACCTGACACTCAACTTTCACTCAGGACTCCAAGAAATTGTAGCATGAGGAGGACCACATTGGGTAGACCATCTAAGCAGATAGGCTAAACCAGGTTAAGCAAAACAAATGGGCAACAAATCCATTGGTGAGTTAGAGGAATATCTACACCAATCATGTGAAGACTTTCCCTGATGTAATGGGTGTTTGAGAACAATTTTTTGCAATAACCATAAAGGCAACTAAAACAGGCACTGTGGAGAACTTAGAGCCTAGTTAGACATTCACTAAATCCTGGGCCATCATCAGTCATTTAGAATTTTGTCTTGCCCTATACTTCAATGACTATGGAAGGGAGAGTGACAGTGGTAACTTTGTGCTTTGTGTCATGGGTACTATAATAAAATAGTGAAGAATAAATAATAATTTAATAATTAGTATAGAGAAGTGATTTAACTTAACATATATAAGCAAAAGATATATGTACATATATATGTATATGCATAAGTATGTATAAGTAAGTATATGTCAGAGAAAAGGTATGGAAAGGTATTATATCTAGTATTTCCTTCCTCCCTGATGCTTACCTAGATTCAAATGGAAATTAGAATTTGAGAAATGGGAAGGAACTGCTTGAACACATGGGTTGAGGTGGACATGATTGGGGATATAGACTAGAATCTACCACACCAATGCAACTATCAACAATTTGGAAATAAGTCTTGATTGATGACACATGTTAAAACCAGTGGAAATGTGCATCGGCTTTGTGGGGGGGATAAGGTTGTGGGGGAAGGGGAAGTAAGAACATGAATCATGTAACCATGATAACTTTTCTAAAAAATAAAAATTATTAAAAAACAAAGGGGCAGCTGGGTAGCTCAGTGGAGTGAGAGTCAGGCCTAGAGACAGGAGGTCCTAGGTTCAAACCCGGCCTCAGCCACTTCCCAGCTGTGTGATCCTGGGCAAGTCACTTGACCCCCATTGCCCACCCTTACCAATCTTCCACCTATGAGACAATACACCGAAGTACAAGGGTTTAAAAAAAATGAAAAAACAAAACAAACAAAAAAAAACATGGGAGATAAAGCATTATGAGAAGTTTATTATAGAGGAGGTTGGGAGGACAGGGGGGACATAGAAATTGGGAGTGTGGTCTGAAATGAATTCTCTCAGGTAGTTGGAAATAAGGGAATACCAAGAGATTTTGAAATGCTAAGAGAGACAGGAATGGTATAACTGCCTCTAAAATACAAAATCAATAGCATAAAGGATGAGACCTTTCCATATATTGTCATGTAGTCACAGAATTCACCAAAATAGATCAAGCATTAAGAAAATATAATGAAAATTCTAGAATTCAGGCTGTAACTGTTCATTTGGACATATTGATGGTACTCTTGGGATCAGTGAAGGTGTTATATTTTTCCAAGTTATGCAGACAAATACATAGGATTTTATTTTCCACAAAGTAAAAGCACTTAAATACACTTTCCTACCTGCAGTTCAATGAAGAGCCAGCCAGTGAAGTTTTTATTCATAAATTTTCCCATTGACAGCATTTCTGTTTTAAAGTCTCAATGCAGAGAATCAAATTGCTTAATGTGAATGTTTTCCTGCTGATGGTGTTTGTTTGTTTGTTTTTATTTTCTTAGTCTCCTAAAAACATTAAAATGGGGTTTCATTCTGCTGCTTGATGACATCCATAGAATTTACTGTGTTAGAAATTATAGAATGTATGGAAATCTACACATGGTCTCGGCTTGATATCAGCAAAGAAGATAGAGCCCAGCCCTTGAGACAGAGAACCAGGTGAGCCAAACCGCTGATAGCATCAGCTGATTAGACTAAACAGAGAAGTGGGGAAAGTTTGGAGGCCCTTTGCCAAGAGAAAGAAATGGCAGGAGTTACTGGAAAGAGATCAAAACTTTTACCCTCTCTGCTGATAACATTTCCTGACACTTGCCATCACCACCAATGGGAATATAGAATAAATACACTCTTATTCATATATTATATATGCTACATATATATGTATGAAACTGTATTCTATTCAGATTTAACTTTAGCTTAATCAGAGCAAAAGGACCAAATCATTCATGAATCAGGATTAATTATTTGCTTTTCTTATGAAAGATCATCATGTTAGAACAAGACCTCATTTTTGACTAGAGGTTTATATAATATAATAGTAACTAAACTGGCTTCCCTAGTGACTCAATTATTCTTTTTTTAATTAAGCTTATTTAATTAATTAATTTAGAATATTTTTCCATGTTTACGTGATTCATGTTCTTTCCCCACCTCCTGCCACCCCTCTGGCCTGTAGTCAACAAGAAATTCCACTGGGTTTTACATGTGTCATTGATCAAGACCTATTTCTATATTATTGATATTTTCAACAGAGTGATTATTTAGAGTCTACATCCCAATTCATATTCCCATTGAGCCATGTGATCAAGCAGTTGTTTTTCATCTGTATTTCTACTCCCACAGTGCATTCTCTGGATATAGACAGAATTCTTTCTCATAAATCCCTCATATTTGTCCTAGATCATTGCATTGCTGCTAGTAGAGAAGTCCATTACATTCAATTGTGCCAAAGTATATCCATCTCTGTGTACAATGTTCTCATGATTATGATTTCACTCTGTATCACTTCCTAGAGCATCCTCCAGTTCACATGGAATTTCTCCAGTTCATTATTCCTTTGAGGACAATAGTATTTCATCAACAACAGATACCACAGTTTGTTCAGCCATTCCTCAGTTGAAGGGCATACCCTATTTTTCCAATTTTTTGCCACCACAAAGAGCATGGCTATAAATATTTTTGTACAAGTCTTTCCTTATTAACTCTTTGGGGATACAAACCCAGCAGTGGTATGGCTGGATTGAAGGGCAGGCAGACTTTTAAAGCCCTTTGGGTATAGTTCCATATTGCCTTCCAGAATGGTTGGATCAGTTCACAACTCCACCCTCATTTTACTTCCCTACCCACCCCTCTCCCTTCTTATTCCCCTCTTAATTTTACTTTAGGTTCTGTTAAATTCTCTACCCCCCTCTTTTCCCCTCCCTTTTGGTACTTCTTTCCCCACTCCTCCCACCTTGATTTTTCCCTCTCAACTTCTCTGTAGAGTAAAATAGAATTCTATACCCCAATGGATCTAGATCCCCTTCCCTCTCAGAATTGATTACACTCAGAGTAAGGTTTAAATATTACCTATTAGCACTCTCTTCTTCTCCTTCTTATAAAAAATATTCTTCCCCTCTCATGTGCTTCTTTACATGGTATAACTTATCCTAATTTTCTTCTTCCTTCAAGTTTTTCTTGGTGCCATCTTCTATTCCTCCCTCCCCTTTTTTACATATCATCTTAATCCACTTATTACCCCAAGCTCTACTTACTAATAATTCTAATTACTATGATAGTGAAAACAGTTTTTGAGAGTTACAAATATCATTTGCCATATGGGAATGTGAGCAATTTGATCTTACTGAAGCCCTTAAATTTTTTTTTCATCTTTTTTGTTTACCTTTTACAAATTTCTCTTGAATTTTGTATTTGGACATCAAATTTTCCATTTAGTTCTAGTCTTTTCTTTACAAATACTTGGAAATTTTCTATTTTTAAATGCCCATACATTGCCCTGAAAGTGTATAGTCAGTTTTAATGGGTATGCGATTCGTGGTTGTAGACCCTATTCTCTTGCTTTCCTGAAAATCATATTCCAAGTCTTGTGGTCTTTTATCATGAAGTCTGCCAGATCCTGTGTAATCTTGACTGGGGTTCCTTGACATCTGAATTGTCTCTTTCTGGCTACTTGCAATATATTCTCCTTGTTTTGGAAAGTCTTGAATTTGGCAACATATTTCTGGAGGTTGTCTTTTGAGGATTTAATGTAAAGGGTCATCTATGGACTCATTCTATTTCTATTTTACCCTCTTGTTCAAGAATATCTGAGTAATTTTCTTGGATAATTTCTTGTAATATGATGTCAAGACTTCTGTACTTCTGTCTTTATCTAGATTTTCAGGTATACCAATGGTTCTCAAATTGTCTCTCCTGGACATGTTTTCCAGATCTGTTGTCTTCTCAATGAAATATTTCATGTTTCCTTCTATTTTATCATCCTTTTGACTTTGCTTTATTAATTCTTGCTGTCTTGTAAGATCATTAGCTCCTACTTGTCCAATTCTAGACTTTAAAAACTATTTTTCACCTATGAGCTTTTTATTTTCCTTTTCTGTTTGGTCTAACCCATTTTTTTCATGGCTTCCAGCAGATCAAATTTAGTCTCCAATTGGCTTATTATTTCATGTGATTTCTGTGTCTCTTCTTCCAAGTGTTAGATTCTGTCTTAAACAGTTACTTTTCTTTTGAATTACTTGCATCTGTTTCTCCCATTTTTCTTCCCGTTGTTCCTTCACCTTTCTTATTTGGTTCTTAAACTTCAATTTGAGTTCCTTGAGAGCTTGTTATCAAGTTCCATTTATTTTGGAAAGTTTGGATGAGTTTGCTTGTGTGTCACTCTTTGCTGTCATCTCTGTACTCTGCTCCTTTTCTTGATGGAAATTATCCAATGTCAGAGGCTTTCTCTTTTATATCTTACTTTTTTTGGTACTTGGGGATGGCAGTCCCTGGGTGTTGGTGGCCATTGCTATGTTAGTTTTATCTTCCATTCTCAGTCAGAAATCTGAGTAAGGAGAGCAGGCTGCAAGTGGTTTTTGTCATGAGGCTACTTTTCACATCACTGTGGGTCTGCTGTTGGCAGCTCATCTCTGCACTATTTCCACTCCTGAGATCCATGGTCCATGGGCCCCAAGTCTTATAGCCAAGGATTTGCTTTGTCCTCAGGTGTAAGACTGTTTTGCCCTCAGCCAGCTCCTGAGAATTTAGAGATTGTCTTGGCTTTCACTCAGACTCTGGCAAGGTAGGTGGTGTGGGGACAGGGTTATCAGCTCAGACTTTGGTTTAGTAGGTATAATTTTACCCCTTTATAGTATGGAAATACCCAAACCATGCCTACCCTCAAGGCTCTGCCCTACAGTGGAGCCCCTTTAC
Source organism: Gracilinanus agilis (assembly GCF_016433145.1). Taxonomy (NCBI): domain Eukaryota; kingdom Metazoa; phylum Chordata; class Mammalia; order Didelphimorphia; family Didelphidae; genus Gracilinanus; species Gracilinanus agilis. Next base: position 102,625,302 of record NC_058130.1, read on the forward strand.
TTGTCTGATTTTGATTTTTGTCCTTTTGAGATGCTTTGTTGTGATTGTAGTTCCTGTAGGAAGAGTTGTGAAGTATCTTCTACTCGGAAGCCATCTTAGCCTGGAAGTCTGACTCAATTGTTCTTAATTTCTAAAGATTGTTAGGCAACTCTCCAAGAATAAAATTCCACAACATGTTTATCTTCATTGGTAGAGAACATTTACTTACTGGGAACTTCTTCCATTGAAGAAATCACAAGCCCAGAAGCAAGAAATGACTGTTAAATTATACTGAGATTTAGAACAAGAAGTCTCTTTTCTGAACTGGATAATGATTTGAAAGATATTTACATAAACATCAACACTATAAAAACAAAGTGGATGAAAATCTAAATCATTCAGTTTTGGTATGCATTTAGGTGAGTTGCCCATGAACTAGAATGAGGAGATACAATTGAATAATCAAAGGCTAGAATTGAAAAGGAAGGAGAAAAAATCAGGCTAGATTCATTTTCAGTTGTTTTCAATCCCCAAATAATTGCTGCTATTAAATTCTCTCTATTATTAATATCTTCCTTGTGATGAGAAAACATGGCATGGTATGGTGGAGAGATGGCTGAATTTTTAGCCAATATGACCTGCATGTAAATCTCTCCTCTGGCACAAATTATGTGACATCACATAGCATTTTTGTATTTAAATAAGACATGGAAAGGTTATTATGGAGGAAGATTGCCATTAGGAATTGCTTCTGTTGATGAAATCACATCTTTTTACCACTTTTTATTATTTCACAGTATAAATACAGGTTATGATCACCAGGACAAGAAACATGGACTCAGAAGAATTAAGTGGAAATTGTTCCCAAAAGCGCTGGAAAAAAGATTCAAAGAGTATACATAAATCATAATTTTATTATCAGTGATCACATATGTACAAGAATTCATTTAAAGACCTTAAGGACATGTATGATTACAGAAGGAGTTGCCTTGGATGGGTTTAGAAAAACAGAGGAAGTACATTTTTGCATATCTCTTTTAGAGTCTAGCACCCATTCCACGCCCATCCCTTGGGACTTGGGTCTAAAGATCAGTTCTCCCAGGGGCATTTACAACATATTCAAAATACAAATATTTTCTTGGTGTGAGAAACCATGGATTGATTGTGATTTGCATTGGCAAAGGGGATGTCTACACTGAAAGATTACATATACATGTTAATCTATTTTTAAAATCAACTTTCCAATTTATTTAAAAAATTATAAACTAGATATATTTCCTCCACTTTTACACACAAAATAAATTTCCATAGTAGAGTTGATGTTACTGAAAAAAACCCACAAATTATGGCAAAACATAGCACTTAAAATTGGTATCTATAGAGGTTATCCATGAAAATCCTACTCTCATGCTTTGGATCATATTGTGGAATAAACATGGATTCTTAAAAGTCATGTCAGTGGATGGTTCTGAAATGACTCAATCAAATTAAATTTTTTCTCATATTACCTGGCAATAGTATGTGTTTTTTGTTATCTAATGAGTTGCTCAATGTGGATAATTCACCACCAAATAATTAATGTATTCTTTCACAACAATGCAATAAGACTATCTAGAGGCAGCTAGGTAACCCAGAGGATAGAGTGTTGGACCTGAAGTAGTGAATTACTAAATTCAAATCACACTTCAGACATTTACTAGTTAAGCATCCCTGACTGCTTCATTCTTTTCACCTTTGGATGGGAATGATAATAGCACTCAGCTCTTAGGGTCATTAAGAGGATAAAATGAGATACTATAAAATAAAATGAGACAATATTAATAAATATTTTGTAAACTTTAAGGCACCATTTAAATCCTAGTAATCATTATCATCATTTACTTAGGCATAGATGTATTAATAAGTACATTAGTTGAAGACAAGTATACCAAGGGAAACATTGATCTCCTTTATGAACAAACCCTAATTAATATATCAATGTTTTCATTCGCTTTACATAGTATTTAGTCTTTAACCATTGAAAGTGCATCTTAAAGTTGATTTATTTTCTCTATTTGATGTACGAGTGTCAAGATATGGTTGAAATATAATACTTAATCCCTCAGCTAGAAATAAATGATCTTATCAACTAGTTAATAAATATAATTTATTAAAACGAGAGGTCACCAAATGTGTTTTAGCTCCCACTTTTCCCATCCATCTCACCCAACTCTTAATCTCCTTCTCCATCTGATGAAATAATCTTCCCAGAAACAGATTCCCACAGATTTACCAGGGACTCTACCACCCAAACCCCAAAATAGCAGTGCCCAAATGTAGGTCAAAATTCACTAAAATTTGTGCTCCCTGACATCAGTATTATATGTAGTATCTGCCTTAGCCTCAAGAACACCTTAATTATGACTCTGAATCTAGTAATCCTGGTCTCTACTAAAAGCTGTATAAAGAATTAGGTATATGACTTGGCAAGCACTTCCCTCCTCTGAAAGCCCTCCTCCCCTACACTATGCTCATCTATAAAATCAAGGGACCAACTTGATGACACCTAGGAACCCACTCATATTAAAAGGCCACCATTCATACACTCATTGTGTCAGTCCTTTCTTCTTTTGGATTTTATTGCTCTTTGTTATTATATGTACCATTTTTGATAGTCATCAAAGTAAAAGGGATAGAAAACATCATTTTAACAAATGCTATATGCTAAGCTACAGCTTGAATACCCATGCTTAAGCCAGTGTAAGAACTGGGAAAACAGTGTTTTAGGTAATCTAAGAAACACAAGTAAATGATCCTCCTTGATTTATCTGTTGATTCTATATACTGCCAAACTGTGAATGCTTTTAACTTCAAATATGTTAATTTATTACAAAAATTTACATTTCAAGTGGATGCTCAGCATTCAAAACTTGCACTGTTTGTTTTAGCATTTATTGCTGGTATTATAGAGCAAACATCTACCCACTTTACAGTCATCTTAATGACAAATTCATTATAAATAGTCTCAGTTTGAACTCAGACCAACTTTACGGTTGGCTAGATTATTGCAGTAAGAATATTTAGCAGGTCTAGCCATAAAACAAAATGGGGATAACATATTGCTTCATAAAATTTGTTTCCCACTTCCTAAATGTGTCGTAGGAAAAACTAGAAGTTGTTTTTCAGAGGCACAGTGCCGATGCAAAAAGACTTAGAATTTAGAATGATGACTATAAGATTTGGGGAGAAAATACTACTCTTATACATATAACTGCCATCATTTGGACAAGTATAAATACAGATACATACATTCATATATATATATATATATATATATATATATATATATATGAATGTATGTATGTATTTAGAGAGAGAGAGTCATTATTCAACTGAAACTATTCTCATCTTCACATACATACTTGTCAATGTTCTTTGTATTGCCAAATCTGATTTATTTTTCTGACTTCTCATCCTTTTCAATGTATCTATGTATTTCATGCTACTTTGTACCCTCTACACTCTATCTTCTTTATTTCTTCATGACACTGCTCTCTCCTGGTTCTTCTACTTCATCCTTTTTGCCCCTTTTTCATCACCATGGGCATCCAGTTTACCCCTTACCCCTTTGGCTGTACCTCAATGTTCTGTCCCAGAACGTTCTCTCTCTCTCTCTCTCTCTCTCTCTCTAAATTTGTGAGCAAATCTGGATTTACCTATCATCTTTATGTAGCTGACTCACAGAGCAATATATCCAGCCAAACATTTCTCTGGATCTTCGGTTTCAAATCACCAGCTGCTAAATGTATATTTCTAATTGAATGTCTAGAAGATTAATCAACCTCAACATCACGAAAATTAAATTCATTTTCTTTCTCTCCAATTTTTCCCTCTTCTCAACTTCACTATTTGATTCAAAGGTACCAAAATCTTTTTAGTCTCCATGGTTTTTAAATTTGACATTTTTTTATCTGCCATCTGAGAAAGGACTGATGCAGTTAGATCCAGACTAAAACATATTGTACTTCAGTTCCTTCCTTCCTTTCCTCCCTCCCTTCTTCCTTCCTCTTCTTCTTCCTCTCTGTCTCCCTCTTCTCTTTCTCCTTTTCCTTCTCCTTCTCCTCCTCCTCCTTTTTTATTCTCCTTCTCCTTCTTTCATTTGAGATCTCTTCAGAAAATGATTACTATGAAAAAATGTTTCAGATATTGCACATGTAAAATCTATATCATTTTGCTTATTATTTCAGGGATAGGACAGAGCATGGAATCACAGCAGGAGGAAAGTAAAAAGAAGGGAGGTAATTTGAAACTCAAAACTTTAAAAATGTATATTAAAGACTATTTTACATTTAATAGAGTAAAATAAAATATTATTTTTAAAAATCTTTGAATGTTTATAATCTCTTATATTTCATTACTCCCACTTCTTCTCTAATCTTGCCAATTTTAAGTCTATAGAAAAATTCTCAACTGAATTCCTCTCTCTATTCATACTGTAAAGAATTACTCCTCCCCTTATCACCATTCTCCTCGTTTATTGCATCATTTTCTTCATTGGCCTCCCAACTTTAAATCTTTTCCAACTTAAATCCATTTTACCTACAGCTGCCAATGTGGTTTTCTTTGGTCTAGTTATGGTTATATTACCCAATCAAATACACTGCTTCTATACTACCTTTTAGGATTAGGTATGAACTATGAAAATCATTCACAAATCCTTTTATCTATTTTTCCAGGCTCAATGAACATTATTTCCCTTCCTACCCTATACAAGTATGCCTAACTGGCCTTCTTTTTTGTTTCTTACAAGGGCTACTTCATCTAATATATTTGAGCTTTTGTGATATTCGCCTCCATCCTTGGAATGTACTCCCTGTATATTTCTGCTTCATATAACAACTAATTTTGTTTCAGATAGCATTCAAGCTGCACTTTCTATATGGATTCTTCCTTGCATCATATTTTCACTTCCCTCTATTGAAAACTAGTCTTTAATTGTTATTTTTTAGAACCCAAGAATATATTGTATGTTATTTTTATTTATTCATGTATTACATTTAAATACTCATATAAATCCCTACCCATTATAGAAGGTATCAGGAATCAAGAAAAGATATATGTATATAAAAATTATGTCTTAATTATTTCTAATTATCATTTCTTTTTCTAGAGCTGTGTATACACAAGTCATTCTTTAAATAATATTTCTGAGCCATATATAATATTATCTTGGTTTTGCTCATTTTCTTTTTCATATTTTCATGTAGGTATTTACATGTTTCTTCCAAAATTAACCTGTTCAAACATTTATGGCATAATTCTGTTTCATTACAGTCATATGCCACAACTTGTTAGCTCTTCTCCAATTGATAAGCATCTTCTTTAATTTCCAGTTCTTTGCCACCATAAAGAAAGTTACTACAAATATTTAAAAATATAAAATTTCTTTTGCATTTTCTTTGACCATCTAGGAATAAGTCTAATAGTTCTATTGCTGGGTCAAAAGATATACATAATTTTAAAACTCTGAAAATAAATCCAGATTACTCTCCAAAATGGTTGGATCAGTTCAAAATTCCACCAACTGTGTATTTGAAGGGCTTACATATGGCAAAGAAATAGATATTGTTCTTTTTATTCAGAGGAGAGATCTATACAAGAAAGTTATAAACAGACAAATTGAGGGTTGATGAAACAGAAAATTTTCTCTTGATTTATTAAAAAAAGTAATGGTTTGTCTCAGTAGATACTGAGATAACCCCACCTCAGTAGAGTTATTCAATACACTCAATTACAATTTGTGACTATGTTATAGAGGGGACTATTGCTCAAGTATGAGTTGAACTAGATAGTTTCTATAATTCCTTATACCTTTAAGATTATGTGATTCAGTGATTTAGCAACAGAATTGGGGTATATTTTTATTATGCTAAAACAATGATACTAGGGGACAGAATGAAGATGGTGGGTAAGGATGAGCAGCTCAAAATCACCATCAGAATCCCTCCAACCAATATTTAAAAAAACAAAAAAAACACTAAAAATGAATACAGGAGTGAAAGAACTAACAAGGAAACAGAAACAACTTTTAAAAAAGAAATTATGTGATTCTTTTTAAAATGTTGGAAACAAGAATTTTGGGAAGATAGCAGCTTAGACAGAGCAAATCTTAAGAATTCCTCACCCTTTCAACACTGAGATAGAAAACAAAGCACGTCTGGTAGAAAGAGGACCAAATATAACAATAGGACAGAGCAGGGGGATCCTACTACTGGACAGCTCAAGAGATATGCCAAGAAGAAAAAGCCTTGAATTCTTGAACTGCTGGGTCTGAGGGTATAGAAAGAGAATTCCAGGACCCCTCCCCCACGGGATTGTGGAGTCCCCAGGGGCCCCTGAAATCTCTTGACAGGCAAACACAACAGCCCAGAGAGAGGGCCTTGCTGGCACTGAAATTGAGGAGTTGAACACAGACTCCAGGGATGTGGATAGAGGAGAAAACCAGAGAAACACAGCAAAAACACACAGAAGATGGCAGCTTAGATGGAGCAAAACTTCAGACCTATGTGTTTTACCTAGAACAAAGTGTTTCAAGAGGAAAGAAAACCAAATCTAACAGCAGGTCAGAGCAGGGGGACTACTGCTGGATAGCTCAGAGAAATCACTCCATCTGGTCACCCTTTTATTTTATTTCAAGTTTTAGCCTCAGGGCACATTAAGCTCTACAGACTAACACAGTCCAGGCTTAATCCCATCAACTGGACATACAAGAATTCTTCAGAGGGCAGGAAAACTCTAATGCCATTCCTTATAGACTGCAGAGAAAGTAACTACAAACCTCCATTGCAAGCTGTGGGAAGATCTTTCATCAAAGCTCATTAAAACCATCTGCTTAAACTAGAAGAACAGAAAAGGAAAAAAAAATATGAGTAAACAACAGAAAAAAATAAAAGAAATTTCAATTGGCAGCTTCTTTCCAGGAAGTAAAAAAGAGCAAATGAAATAGAAGAAGATCAGGAACCTCCAGCGTATTGGACACAGACTTTGGAAGATCTTAAAATTCAATTAACTCAAGGACTTCAGAAACTCAAAATACAATCAGGAGAAGCTGAAGATAATTTGAAAAAAGGGAAATACATGAACTAAAACAAGAAAATAAAGTCTTAAAAGCCAAAATTGACCAGCTCGAAAAAGAAGAAAAGATTGTGAAAGATAATCAACAAAGAAAATCAGACCAGAAGGAGAAGTATGACCAAAAAGCCATGGATGAAATTCAGTCTTTAAAAATTAGAATTCAACAAATAGAAGCAAATGACTTTACAAGGCAGCAAGAATATATAAAACAAAATGAAAAAAAATGAAAAATTTAAGGAAGATATAAACACCTCATTGACAAAACCATAGATCTGGAAAACAGATCTAAAAGAGACAAAATAAGAATTATTAGTCTACTAGAACATTATGACAAAAAGTAAAAGCCTAGACATCATCCTACAGGAAATTATCAAATAAAACTGACCTGACATTCGCAAACAAGAGGGAAAAGTAGAACTTGAAACAATTCACAGATCACCTCTGTTTTGAGGAAGATTAATTAGTAATTAATTAAGTATTAAGGTGGGACCTAGCAGGAAGGGCTGGAGCTAAATAATTCCAAGATGGAATGAAGGAGCAGGAAGTGGTTTGTGCCCTGAGAGAGACTCCATTAGTGGTTGGCACAAACTGTTGCTAGCCCTGGGAGATCTCAGACCTACATCCTGATTTCCCTGGGATCCTGTGTGGTGATGGCATCTAGCAAGGGGACAAGAACTACAGAGCAGCACCAGGTGGAGGAGGAATTTGGGATCTGGTGGATAGCATCTCAAGCACAAGCTTGGATACCTTGGACCACCTTGGCTTTTGGCATCCTGAGATCATCTGTGGATTACTGTGAGAAACCCTCAAAGCCACTCACAGGCCCCTTAGCTGTGCTGGTCAAACCTGGCTGGAACCAGGTTTGAAGCAGCCCCCCAGTGATTCCAGAATAGCTCCTTTATGCCCAGCCTGGCAAGGTTAATTAGTATTGGAGAAGTTAAGTCCTCCACCTTGCCCAGTGGTTTTGCCATTTAGGTTTTAGTGTAGAATCCCCTATCCCATCCTTTTAGTTTCTCATAATTAAAACTTTTAAAAACTTTTACCTTGCCTGCTGGTTTAAAAAACTCTGGCCTAGTGGTGACAGTTGGCCAACAGCCATTCTTGTCAGTTAGCAGCAGCTTAGCTGTGTTCTCTTGACTCCCTATCATGGTCCTGTCTCTCCTTCAACCTAGTGTGTGTACCCACAACCATTTAGATTCTATTTTAACATCCCTGGTGTCCATCTTTTTTATACCTCCTAAATTTAATCCACAAATGAAAACTTCCAGAAATATTATAGCTTCATTAAAAAACTACCAGACGAAGGAAAAAAATATTACAAGCTGCTCAGAAAAAACCATTCAGATACCAGGGAACCATAGGATAACACAGGGTCTGCCTACATCTATATTGAAGGACTAGAAGGCATGGAATATAATATTCTGGAAGGCAAGATAACTGGGTCTACAACCATGAATCAACTTATCCAGCAAAAATGACTATATTTTTGCAGGGGAAAAGTATGGTCATTCAACCAAATTGAAGACTTTCAAGCATTCGTAAAGGAAAAATCAGACTTAAACAGAGAGTTTACTGGCCAAACACAGAACTCAAGAGAATCACCATAAGGTAATTAAGAGAACTGGCAGAGGAAAAAAATCTTTTCTTTAAGGGACACAATAAGGTCAATCAATTTGTATCCCTAGAAGAAAAGAAGATATTGTTAAATATTAAAAATTGTTGTTATCAACAGTGTAACTAGATGAAGTTTACTTAGAGGGAACAGTTACAAACTGTATAGGATGAAATGTCAAGATATATATATATATATATA
>NC_058130.1:102634590-102674741 GCF_016433145.1 Gracilinanus agilis
ATATATATATATATATATATATATACATACATATTTTTCCCTCTAGTTTTGTAGAGGGGAAAAAAGGAAATAATATTAAGAAAAATGGGAAAACAAACAAAATGGAGTAAATTTATATTCCATAAAGAAGTGTGTGGGGCAATATGCTAGGAGTCTCAGAGGCTCAAGAGTGGGGGGTTCAGGAGTGGGATAGCCTGACCACGGCACTCAACAGGAACCACTCAGAGAGTGGAGTGGTTGTAAACAATACAGAGAACATTCTAATGACCTATGAGCATTTGGAGCTCTTCTTCAGTGACATGGATCATATGATAGATCCCTTCAAAGGAACCAAGAAAGGCAGCCTCTATTTAAGTCCTTACAGAGTTATTTTTCTGTGCAAGGGGAGAAATTCCATGCAGTCATTCATGATGCCATTTTACCTAATGAAGGACTATAAGATAAAGCAGCCTGTGTTTGGTACAAATTACGTCAGGGGAACAGTGAAGGCAGAAGCAGGAGGTGGCTGGGAAGGGTCAGCTATTTACAAATTGACCTTTGCAGCAGGAGGTGCCATTGAGTTTGGAAAGCAAATGCTACAGGTGGCCTCCCAAGCTTCCAGAGGTGAAGTACCCAATGGAGCATACAGATACTCTTACATGCCCAATGGAGCTTATGCTTTTCCCATGCCAGCTGCGAATGGAATGTACCCCAACCCTCCAAGCTATCCCTATGCTCCACCTCCACCTGATTTTTATCCAGGACCTCCTATGATGGATGGAGCTATAGGGTATGTGCAGCACCCCCACCTCCATATCCTGGGCCCATGGAGCCACCTGTTACATGTGGCCCTGATGTACCATCTACTCCTGCAGCTGAGGCAAAAGCTGACAAAGCTGCTGATAGCACCTACTATAATCCTGTCAATCCCCATGATGTCTACGTGCCCACGGACCAGCCCCCACCACCTCCATACTACCCCACAGAGGACAAGAAGACCCCGTAGATGCACCTACAGTCTCTTTATCACTCACCTGGAACCTTATTCCCCTAGAACTGAGTTTGGATTTGATGGGGAGGCTTTTGTCACACCTGGTCTTTCCCTGTAGGCCTGTGTGTAGTTAGCAGTAACAAACATGGAGAGAAAGGGAGTAGCCTGGGAGAGTTCCAGCTGGCCTAGAGACACTGATACCTCTCTTCCACCTTCATAAATGGAACTTGCCACTGGAGTTGCTCTCCAGCTACAAAGCCTAGTCCAAGTTCCCAGTGTGACCATATGATTAGGCTTGCCTTCAAGAAGCCCATCTTTTCCATTCCTCTCCCTTTGGGGTATCACACCTGTTCAGACTTCCCTGGATTTTTATAGCCCCACCACTTTGTTGTGGTTTTTGATCATGAGCCTGTGATACCCAAGGTGGATTGGGGGTGAGGGGAGGGAGAATAAAGGGAAGACTGCTCAGCTGTGGAGAAAACATATACATGATTGCTTGGTTTTGCTCCCTAGTATTCCTAACTCATACTTTTAAAGGGTCTTGAGGATCCCTTCTGTGATTTGTGGCCTGCCTAGGCCCAGTGCTGAAGATTTCAGAACCTTTCCCACCCTCCTTTGGGCTCCTTGATAGGCGGAATTGAGGTGTTCTTGGGGCCTGGCTTGGTACTGAGTAAAAAGTGTTTCTTGTCAGTCGCAATTCAGTTCTCATCTCTTCTCTTCAACTTCATGCACCTGATTGGTAACTCTCCCCTGTATGCACTACCTCTGATTTCCTCTTATAGGTCAGAGTGTGAGAAGATATTTTTTAAAGAGGACTACCTATTTATTTGAACAAAAATCCAGTTAATATATTAATGTGAAATAAACCCTCTTGCACCTTGATTTGTTTGCCAAAACTATGATATAGTAAAGATGAAGTAGCTTGAAAAAAAATAAAAATACACTGGAATGGTAAAGAGGTTGGAGAGAGGAAATATTTAATACTTAAGCGCATTGAAATCAACTTAAAGAGGGAACAACAATATGATCAATTGAGTCAGAGAATTGATTTGAGCACTATAGAGAAGTAGAAGGGTAAGAAAAAGTACTGGTAGGGAGGGAAGCAACACTAGGAAGGGAGAGGGTGGGAGGGTAGCTTAAAAAGTCCCTAAAGAAGAATAAGAGGGGCATAAGAAGGGAGAGTGGAGAAAGGGAACTACAATAAGAGAGGGGATTAGTGGAACTGATTAAAAACAAAACACTGGAATAGAAGTAAATAGTGAAAGAAGAAAGGCCAGGACAAGGAGAGAGAATCAAAATGTCTTGGAATACACAGTTGAAAATTAATACTCTGAAGGTGAACGGGATGAACTTACCCATAAAATGGAAGCAAAAGGCAGAGTGGATTAGAAACCAAAACCCTAACATATGTTGTCTACAAGAAACACACATGAGACAGGCAGAAATACATAGAGTAAAAATAAAAGGCTGGTGGGGCAGCTGGGTAGCTAACTGGATTGAGAGTCAGGCCTAGAGATAGAAGGTCCTAGGTTCAAATCTGGCCTCAGACACTTTCCAGCTGAGTGATGCTGGGCAAGTCACTTGACCCCCATTGCCCACCCTTACCACTCTTCCACCTATGAGCCAATACACAGAAGTTAAGGGTTTAAAAAATAATTAAAATAAAAGGATGAAGCAAAATCTATTGGGCTTCAACAGAGAAAAAGAAGGCAGGAGTTGCAATCATGATTTCTGACAGAGTGAAAGTAAAAATAGATCTAGTTAAAAGAGATTGGGAAGGCAATTACATCCTAATAAAAAGGCAGTATAAACAATGAAGAAATATCAGTACTCAACATTTATGCACCAAATGGTATAGCATCTAAATTTCTAAAGGAGAAACTGGCACAGCTAAAGGAAAAAATAGATAATAAAACTATACTAGTAGGAGCTTCCAGATTTAGACAGTGGCAGAGTAAAAAGCAGCGCTTAACCTCTCCTAACCAAAACATACAGGACTCCTCAAGGGGACATAAAAACAAAACCAGACGAATGGAGGGACCCCACAACAGGGAACAGCGTGGAAGGTACATGGAATCAGGGCATTTCCATACTATAAACAGCTTTCACTAAATTGCGGGCTGAGCAACAACCTCCCCCCCCCACACCCCTCACACACACCATCTAAAACGCCAAAGCCAGCTCAAGAAATAGAGCAAGTTTGGTGCACCCACTGAGTCATTGGCAGCTCCAGGGCCTGTTCATGAGAGCAGCAAGACTTAGGACCCCAAAAGGCTAAAGAACGCACATGGACTTTGAGTGTGGAAAGGGAGCACAGGCAAGGGTAGAGGCAGACACAGGCGTAAGTGAAGGCTCTGAAACCCTGAGTGGGGAACCAGTGCAGACAGGTATACGACTCTAGAAGCAGCGCCCTGAGACCTGTAAAGGAACCTCCAGCAGAGGATCAAGCAAGGGGGTCCACCAGGGGGCTTGAAGTTGAAAACAACCAGACCTGAGACCTCAGGAGCCAAAACAGTGCAGACATACACTGATCGTGAGGATAAAGCTGAGAACGGGCTGGGCTAACAATGGCAACCCAGAATCAGGAAGGCCAAAAGAGAAAGATTAACAACAAGAAGAAGAAATCTTTAACACTCAACAACTTTTACACAGAGAAAATCCAGACAACAGAGCAAACAGAAGAGGAGAAAAAAACAAGTAATCAAATCCGGACCCTCCCAAAATAATGAAAACTGGTTACAAGCTCTTGAAGAGTTCAAATCTGAGATGACAAGAAAGTTGGAAAAGATTTGGCTAGAGAAATGGGAAATAACTCAAAAAGAAACCAGGCAAGAAAATAACAGTTTAAAAGGCAGAATTTCACAATTGGAAAGTGAGGCAAGTCAACTGAAGACCAGAAATGACCAGATTGAAAAGGAAAACCAGTCCCTAAAAACTAGAATTAAGCAATTAGAAGCTAATGATCTCTCAAGACAGCAAGAACAAATAAAACAAAGTCAAAACACTGAAAAAATAGAAGGAAATATAAAATATCTCAATAAGAAAGTGACAGACCAAGAAAACTGGTCTAGAAGAGACAATTTGAAAATCATTGGTCTCCCTGAAAAATCAGAAATTAATAGAAACTTGGACTCCATACTAAAAGAAATTATTCAGCAAAATTGCTCTGAAGTTCTACAACAAGAGGGCAATATAGACATTGATCCATGGATCACCCTCTACACTAGACCCAGAAATGGAAACTCCCAGGAATATAATAGCCAGATTCAAGAGCTTCCAAGTAAAAGAAAAAATCTTACAAGAAGGCAGGAAGAGACAATTAAAATATCAAGGAGCACCAATCAGGATCACACAGGATCTGGCAGCCTCCACACTAAAAGACTGCAAGGCTTGGAATATGATATTCAGAAAGGCAAGAGAGCTGGGCTTTCAACCACGGATCAACTACCCATCAAAATTGACTATATACTTCCAGGGGAAAGTATGGACATTCAAAAAAATTGAAGATTTCCAAGTATTTGCACAGAAAAGACCAGGACTAAATGGAAAGTTTGATATCCAACCACAAAAATCAAGAGAAACATGAAAACGTAAATAAGAAACAGAGGGGAAACAAAGAAAACTTATAATTTTTAAATTTGCCTTTTTTAAGGGCTTCGGTAAGATCTAATTATCTGTATTCCTATGTGGAGAAATGCTATGTATAATTCTCTGTAGTGATCTTTATTCACTATTAAGTATTCACTATTATAGTGGTCAGAAGAATGATTAATGGGGAGAGGGTGGAGTGCTGAATGGTCTAAGATGATATGGGGGTTGGGAAAGAGGGGGGTGAATATTAGGGGACACAAAGAGAAACTTGAGTGAATAAGAAAAATAGGATATACTATTACACACAAAGAGGGCATGGGAAGGGAAGGGGACAAATAATATTATAAGAAGGAGAGGAAGGGAGCAGTAAGAGGTAATATTTAAACCTTACTCTCAGATATGATTGAAAAAGACAGGGAATGTCATTACATCCTGATTAAAGGCAGTATAAACAATGAGGAAATAACACTGCTCAATATGTATGCACCAAGTGGCATAACACTGCTCAATATGTATGCGCCAAGTGGCATAGCATCCAAATTGATAAAGGAGAAACTGGCAGAGCTCAAGAAGGAAATAGATAGTAAAACCATAATAGCGGGAGATATAAATATTCCTCTATCAGATCTAGATAAATCAAACCAAAAAATAAATAAGAAAGAGGTAAGAGAGGTGAATGAAGCCCTAGAAAAATTAGATTTAATTGATATGTGGAGAAAAATGAATAGGAACAAAAAGGAATACACCTTCTTTTCAGCTGCACATGGTATATTCACAAAGATTGACCATGTAATAGGGCATAGAAACATTGCAAACAAATGCAAAAGATCAGAAAAAATAAATGTAACCTTCTCAGATCATAATGTAATATAAATAATAATTAGTAAGGGCACCTATTCAGGCAAATCAAAAACTAAATGGAAATTAAATAATATGATTCTCCAAAACCAGCTTGTCAAAGAAGAAATCATAGAAAGAATAAACAATTTCATTGAAGAGAATGACAATGATGAGACATCCTACCAAATGCTGTGGGATGCAGCCAAGGCAGTACTCAGGGGAAAATTTCTATCCTTGAGTGCATATATTAACAAATTAGGGAGGGCAGAGATTAATCAATTGGGCATGCAACTCAAAAAATTAGAAAGCGAGCAAATTAAAAACCCTCAGATGAAACCTAAATTAGAATTACTAAAAATTTAGGGAGAAATTAATAAAATCGAAAGTAAAAGAACTATTGAAATAATAAATAAGACTAGAAGCTGGTATTTTGAAAAAACAGATAAAATAGACAAGGTACTGGTCAATCTAATAAAAAAGGAAAGAAGAAAACTAAATTGATGAAAAGGGAGACATCACCTCTAATGAAGAGGGAATTAAGGCAATCATTAAAAACTATTTTGCCCAACAATATGGCAATAAATATGACAAATTAGGAGATATGGATGAATATTTACAAAAATATAAATTACCTAGATTAACAGCAGAAGAAATAGATTACCTAAATAATCCCATATCAGAAAAAGAAATTGAACAAGCCATCAAAGAACTCCCTAAGAAAAAATCACCAGGGCCTGCTGGATTCACAAGTGAATTCTATCAGACATTCAAAGAGCAACTAATCCCAATACTATACAAGTTATTTGATATGATAACCAGAGAAGGAGTCCTACCAAATTCCATTTATGACACAAATAAGGTACTGATTCCAAAGCCAGGGAGATCAAAAACAGAGAAAGAAAACTACAGACAAATCTCCATAATGAACATAGATGCAAAAATGTTAAATAGAATACTAGCAAAGAGAATCCAGCGAGTAATTAAGAAGATCATCCACCATGATCAGATGGGATTTATACCAGGAAAGCAAGGTTGGTTCAACATTAGGAAAACCATCCACATATTTGACCATATCAACAGTCTAACAAACAAAAATCACATGATTATCTCAATAGATGCTGAAAAAGCCTCTGACAAAATACAGCATCCATTCCTATTGAAAACACTGAAAAGTATAGGAATAGAAGGATCTTTCCTAAAATTAATAAACAGTATATACCTAAAACCATCAACAAACATCATATGCAATGGGGATAAATTAGAAGCCTTCCTAATAAGATCAGGAGTAAAACAAGGATTCCCATTATCACCTCTATTATTCAACATAGTACTAGAAACACTAGTAGTAGCAATTAGAGAAGAAAAAGAAATTGAAGGTATCAAAATAGGCAACGAGGAGACTAAGCTATCACTCTTTGCAGATGATATGATGGTCTACTTAAAAAATCCTAGAGAATCAACTAAGAAGCTTGTAGAAATAATCAACAACTTTAGCAAAGTTTCAGGATACAAAATAAATGCACATAAATCATCAGCATTTCTATACATTTCCACCATATTACAGCAGCAAGAGGTAGAAAGAGAAACACCATTTAAAATCACCCTATACAATATAAAATACTTGGGAAACTATCTACCAAAACAAACACAGCAATTATACAAAAACAACTACAAAACACTTTCCAAACAAATAAAACTGGATCTAAACAATTGGAAATCTATTGATTGCTCATGGGTAGGAAGAGCTAACATAATAAAAATCACCATTCTACCCAAATTAATTCACCTATTTAGCACCATACCTATCAAACTACCAAAAATTTCTTTACTAAATTAGAAAAAAACTATAACAAATTTCATTTGGAATAACAAAAGATCAAGACTATCAAGGGAAATAATGAAAAAAAAATGTGAAGGAAGGGGCCCTAGCATTACCAGATATTAAACTATACTACAAAGCAGCAGTCATCAAAAAATATGGTATTAGCTAAGAGACAGAAGGGAGGATCAGTGGAATAGACTTGGGGTAAATGACATCAGCAAGACAGTGTATGATAAATCCAAAGACCCCAACTTTTGGGACATGAATCCACTATTTGACAAAAACTGCTGGGAAATTTGGAAAACAATATGGGAGAGATTAGGTTTAGATCAACATCTCACACCCTATACCAAGATAAATTCAGAACGGGTGAAGGACTTGAATATAAAGAGGGAAATTATAAATAAGTTAAGTGAACACAGAATAGTATACTTGTCAGATCTCTGGGAAAGGAAAGATTTTAATACCAAGCAAGAGTTAGAGAAAATTACAAAATGTAAATTAAATGGTTTTGATTATATTATACTAAAAAGCTTTTGTATAAACAAAAACAATGTAGTCAAAATCAGAAGGGAAACAACAAATTGGGAAAAAATCTTCATAACCAAAAACTCTGCCAGGGGTCTAATTACTCAAATATGCAAGGAGTTAAAGCAACTGTATAAAAAATCAAGCCATTCCCCAATTGATAAATGGGCAAGAGACATGAATAGGCAATTTCCAGGCAAAGAAATCAAAAGTATCAATAAGCACATGAGAAAGTGTTCTAAATCTCTAATAAGTAGAGAAATGCAAATCAAAACAACTCTGAGGTATCACCTCACACCTAGCAGATTGGCTAAAATGAAAGAAGGTGGAGAGTATTGAATGCTGGAGGGGATGTGGCAACATTGGGACATTAATGCATTGCCAGTGGACTTGTGAACTGATCCAACCATTCTGGATGGCAATTTGGAAATATGCTCAAAGGGCTATAAAAAATGGCTGCCCTTTGATCCAGCCATACCATTGTTTGGTTTGTACCCCAAAGAGATCAGTAATAAACAGTCTTGTATGAAAATATTTATAGCTGTGCTTTTTGTGGTGGCAAAAAACTGGAAAAGGAGGGTATGCCTTTCAATTGGGGAATGGCTGAATAAATTGTGGTATATGCTGGTGATGGAATACTATTGCACTCAAAGGAATAATAAACTGGAAGAGTTCCAGGTGAACTGGAAAGACCTCCAGGAATTCATGCAGCGTGAAAGGAGTAGAGCCAAAAGGACATGGTACACAGAGACTGATATACTATGGTAAAATCAAATGTAATGGACTTCTGTACTTGCAGCAGTGCAGACACAGGATAATTCTGAGGGATTTATGGTAAAGAACACTACCCACATTCAGAGGAAGGACTGTAGAAAAGGAAACATACAATAAAAACAACTGCTTAAATGCCTGGTTTGGGGTGGACATGATTGGGGATGTAGACTCGAAACTACCACACCAATGCAACTATCAACAATTTGGAAATAGGTCTTGATCAATGACACATGATAAAGCCAGTGGAGATGAGCATCGGAATGGTTGGGGGGTGTGGGGGGTTGAAGAGGAAAGTAGGTGCATGAATCATGAAACCATGTTAAAAAACGAATATTAATAAATGTTTAAAAAAACTATACTAGTAGGAGACTTAACCTTCCCCTATCATAGATGAATCAAACCTAAAAATAAATAAGGAAGAGATAAAAGAGTTGAATGAAATCCTAGAAAAATTAGAGTTAATAGATGTATGGATAAAAATAACTAGGGACAAAAAGGAATACACCTTCTTTTCAGCTGCACATGGTACATTCACAAAGATTGACCATAGAAACATGGCAAACAAATGTAAAAAAAGCAGAAATAATAAATGCAATCTTTTCAGATCATAATGCAATAAAAATAGTTATTAGTAAAAATACATGGAGAGGCAAACCAATAACTAATTGAAATTAAATTCTCCAAAAGAAGTTCGTGAAAGAACAAGTCATTGAAACAATAAATAATTTCATTGAAGACGATTACAATGATAAGACTTCTTACCAAAACCTATGGGATGCAGCCAAAGCAGTTCTAAGGGGAAAATTTATATCACTGAGTGCATATATTAACAAATTAGGGAGGGCAGAGATTAATAAATTCGCATGCAACTTTAAAAACTACAAAGTGAACAAATTAAAAATCCCCAGATGAAAACTAAATTAGAAATATTAAATATCAAAGGAGAAATTAATACAATTGAAAGAAAAAGTACTATTGAATAAATAAATAAGAGTAGAAGCTGATATTTTGAAAAAAACAGATAAAAGACAAAAGTACTGGTAAATCTAATAAAAAAGGTAAGAAAGAAACCAAATTAACAGTATCAAAGATGAAAAGGGATACCTCACCTCTAATGAAGAGGAAATTAAGGCAATCATTAAAAATTATTTTGCCCAATTATATGGCAATAAATATTGAAATCTAGGTAATATGGATGAAAATTTACAAAAATATAAATTGCCTAAATTAAAATAGCAGAAGAAATAGAATACTTAAATAATACAATATCATAAAAAAGAAATTGAACAAGTCATCAAAGAACTCATTAGGAAAAATTCGCCAGGGCCTCATGGATTCAAAAGTGAATTCTATCAAACATTCAAAGAACAACTAATCCCAATACTATACAAATTATTTGACATAATAAGCAAATAAGTAATTCTACCAAATTCCTTTTATGACACTTACATGGTACTGTTTCCAAAACCTGGCAGACAAAAAACAGAGAAAGAAAACAACAGACCAATCTATCTAATAAACATAGATGCAAATATCTTATATAGAATACTAGCAAAAAGACTCTAGTAATTGATCATGAGGGTTATCCATCATGATCAGGTGGGATTTATACCAGTAATGCAAAAATGGTTCAACATCAGGAAAACCATCCACATAACTGAACATATCAACAAACTAAGAAACAAAAATCACATGATTTTCTCAATAGGTGCTGAAAAATTCTTTGACAAAATTCAAAACCCATTCCTATTGAAAACACTAGAAAGTACAGAAATAGAAGGAACTTTCCTAAAAATAATAAACAGTATATATCTAAAACCATCAACAAACATCATCTGCAATGGGAATAAATTAGATACCTTCTCTATAAGATCAGGAATAAAACAAGGATGCCCATTATCACCTCTATTATTTAACATTGTACTAGAAACACTAGCAGTAACAATTAGAGAAGAAACAGAAAGTGAAGGCCTTAAAATAGGCAATGAGGAGACTAAGCTACTATTCTTGGTAGATGATATTATTATCTACTTAAAAATCTAGAGAATCAACTAAAAAGCTACAAATAATCAACAACTTTTGCACAGTTGCAGGATACAAAATAAATGCCCACAAATCATCATCATTTCTATATATTTCCATCACATTGCTGCAGGAAGAGTTAGAAAAGAGAAATACCATTTAAAATTATACTAGACCAGTGATGGGCAAACTATTCCCAGTAGGCCAGATCCAGGTAGTAGTTTGCCCATTACTGCCTTAAGCAATTCCCTAATCACTACATGTCTACATCAAGATGTAGTGATTAGGGAATTGTTTACAGCAGTAATGGGCAAACTACAACCTATATCTGGCCCTTGGGGAATAGTTTGCCCATCATTGCCCTAGACAATATAAAATACTTAGGAATCTATCTACCAAAACAAACACAGGAATTATACGAACACAACTACAAAACACTTTCCAAACAATTAAAACTAGATCTAAACAATTGGAAAAACATTGATTGCTCATGGGCAGGATAAGCTAACATAACAATATGACCATTATACCCATATTAATTTACTTATTTAGTGCCATGCCTATCAAACTACCAAGAAACTTTTTTACAGAATTAGACAAAAACTTAACAAAGTTCATTTGGAATAACAAAAGATCAAGAACATAAAGGGAAATAATGAAAAAATGTGAAAGAAGGTGGCTTAGCAGTGCCAGGTATTAAACTATACTATAAAGCTGTGGTCATCAAAACAACATGGTACTGGCTAAGAGACAGAAGGGAGGATTAGTGGAATAGACTTGGGGTAGGTGATGTCAGCATGACAGTCTATGATAAACCCAAAGAGCCCAACTTTTGGGAAAAAAATCCACTATTTGACAAAAACTGCTGAGAAAATTGGAAAACAATATGGGAGAGATTATGTTTAGAACAATATCTCACATCCTACACCAAGATAAATTCAGAATGGGTGAATGACTTTAATATAAAGAAGGAAACTCGCAGTAAATTAGGTGGACACAAAAACATATACTTGTGAGATCTCTGGGAAAGGAAAGATTTAAAAACCAAGCAAGAGTCAGAAAAACTACAAAATATAAAATAAATAATTTTGATTATGTTAAATTAAAAAGCTTTTGTACAAAAACAAAACAAAGTAATGCAACCATTATCAGAGGGGAAACAACAAACTTGGAAAAAATCTTTTATAACAAAAAAATTTTGACAAAAGTCTAAATACTCAAATGTATAACAAGCTAAATCTATTGTGCAAAAAATCAAGCCATTCCCTAATTGATAATTGGACAAGGGACATGAATAGGCAATTTTCAGATCAGAAAATCAAAACTATCCATAAGCACATGAGAAAGTGTCCTAAATCTCTAATAATTAGAGAAATGCAAATCAAACAACTCTCAGGTTATCACCTCACACCTAGCAGATTGGCTAAAATGACAGCGGGGAGAGTAATGAATTTTGGGGGGGATGTAGTGAAAATTGAGACATTAATGCATTGCTGTTGGTGTTGTGAAATGATCCAACCATTCTGGATGACAATTTAGAACTATGCCCAAAGAGAGCTAAAAGATTACCTTCCTATTGATCCAGCCATGCCATTGCTATATTTGTACCCCATAGAGATCATAGGGAAAAACATGTACAAAAATGTTTATAGTTGAGCTTTTTGTGGTGGCAAAAAAACTGGAAAAATGAGGGTATGTCCTCAATTTGGGAATGGCTGAACAAATTTCGGTATCTGTTGGTGATGGAATACTATTGTGCTCAAAGGAATAATAAACTGCAGGAATCCCATGTGAACTGGAATGACCTCCAGGAATTGAAGCAGAGTGAAAGGAGCAGAGCCAAAAAAAATATTGTACACAGAGACTGAGACACTGTGGTAAAATCAAATGTAATGGACTTCTGTACTAGCAGCAATGCTATTACCCAGGACAATTCTGAGGGGTATATGGAAAATAATGCTACCCTCATTCAGGGGAAGAACTACAGGAGTAGAAACACAAAAGAAAAACAACTGCTTGAACACATGGGTTGATGAGGAAATGATTTGGGATGTAAACTCTAAACAACCATCCTAGTATAACTATTAATCATATGGAAATAGGTCTGGATCTATGACACATGAATAATCCAGTGGAAATGCATGTTGGTTACAGGGTGGTAGGGGTTTGGGAATGGAGGGGAGAGTAAGAACATGAATCATGGAAACTTAGAAAAAATTTTCTAAAGGAAATAAATAAATGAAATATTGGAAATATGTAAAAAAAAGAAATACTTAAAAAATAGGTAGAAAATATCTGGGGGCCTGGGGTGAGAGGAGAGCACTTTCAAGAAGGTTTTAACAAGGAGTGAAGAGCAAGTTAAAAGCAAATTGCACAACTCTTCCATATATATGCTGCCCCTCATTCAGAATCTAAAGCCAAAACAAAATTCAGATCCTAAGACCCTGCCTGGGCAAATAGATATCCAAACAAACCACACCCCTTGAAGTTTCAAAACTGTGATGAAGTCTAGAATCCCAGCACAAGACAGTCTTTGCTGAAGTAGACTGATCTGTGTGGGCTCAGAGGTAGCCAGGAGTCCCAGTCTGAGCTGGCAGTGAGGCCACATAACCCAGCTTAGGGTAATTTGTTGTCCCAAGTTGGGTCTGGATCTTTTTGCGAGGTGCTCATGTCAGAGTTCGAGGAAAGGGCAATCAACTGTTTACCTGATTAGATCAAGCACACAATAAGACTAAAAACTTGCACCTAAGTCTGGGGCTAGAATTTGATTAAACCTGACCTGATCAAGTTCAGAGCCAGATCAAAAGTTTACACTCAAGCCTGAAGCAAGTTTTTAAGCTATCTGTATCTCACTGTTAATTGATTCAACAGTGGGAAGAAGCCTTCAGATTTCCCAGCCCTCAGGCCATCATACCACTTTGGAAGAACTAAAACTGGCAGAAGCCCAAAAAATAAACTAAGGGCAGCATCAAGGAAGTACTGAAATTTAAGAGGGCAACCTAACCTCCAAAAACAGAAGCTACCTACAAAAGAGATAGGAGAAATGAGTAATCAACAAAAAATACCTAATTCTAAAGACTTTTTATGGAGACAAACAGCAAGGTACAGACACAGAAAGGGACAGTGAAAACAAAGCAAACACATGCAAAGTTGAAAAGAAATATATGGATGGGACCCAGATTCTGGAACAGCTCAGAAAAAACTGCAAAACAAGTTAAGACAGACAGACTAAAACTGGGGAAGAGTAATGAAAACAATGTATGAAGAAATGGGCCAATTGAAATAGGAGAACCAAAACTGAAAGATGAAAATCAGGCTTTACAAATCAGAATTGACCAACTAGAAACTAAGGATATCAAGAGAAATTAAGAAATAATAAAACAGAATCAAAGGATTGAAAAAACAGAGCAAAATATAAAATATCTTATTGAAAAAACAAATAACCTGGAAAATTATTCCAGGAGAGACAATTTGAGAAGCATTTGACTACCTGAAAGCCATGTTCAATATAAAAGCTTGAAGATCATAATACAAGAAATTATAAAAAAAACTGCCTAGATAACCTGGAACAAGAAAATAAAATTGGAGTGGAAAGAATTTACAGATCACCTCCAGAAAGAAATCTTAAAATGACAACATCTGGGAATACGATAGTTAAATTCAAGAAACCCCAAGCCCAGAAGAAAATACTGCAAACAGCCAGAAAACAACCATTCAAATACCATGGAGCTATAATTAGGATAACCCAGAAGCTAAAGGCTTCTACATTAAGAGATCCAAAGGCATAGAATGTGATATTCAGAAACACAAAAGATCTGGGTTTACAACCCAGAGTCACCTACTCAGCAAAACTGAATATATTCTTTCAGGAGAAAAAATTGACATTCAATAAGATAGAAGATTTTTAACCATTCTTGAAGAATAAGATAGACCTAAACAAACAAATAAAAACAAAAAAAATATGCATAAATGTGGGAAGACCAAAAAGGTAAACAAGAAAGAGAAAATTTATGGGACACATTAAGGTCAAAAGGTTTATGTTTCTAAATGGAAAGAGGATATCTATGATTCTCAAAAATTACTCTTAATAGTGGAGAAGATAGAAGTAATTTACCCAGAAAGAGGGTGGGGAAGTAAGCTGATTATGATGATATGATATATATGATAAAATTATATGATTTATATGTAAATGTGATTATATGAAATTATATATGTATGATATGTATGCATATGAATGATATGTGAGGGTTGCACTGAGTGAAAAGGGAAGGGAGAGATAGAATAGGGTAAATTATTAGACATAAAGAGGTATGAAAATCAATATAGAGAGGGGAGGTTAAAGGTGTTGATAGGCAATGTAAACTTTACTCTCATTTTAACTGACTCAGAGAGGGGGGAAAAGTATACTCAGTGGGATATAGAACTATATCTTATACTGTAGTGAAGTAGAAGGGGAATAAGACAAGGGAAGGGGGAGGCAATTAGAGGGAAGATGAAGTGGAGGGCTGTCAAAAAGAAAAATACTGGTGAGGAGGAAAAGAATGAAAGGGAACAGAGAATGATCTAAAGGGGAAAATAAAATGGAGGGCAATACACAGTCAGTAATCATAATATTTAATGTGAATGGGATGAACTCACTCATAAAATGGAAGTGGATAGCATTGTTGGATTAAAAATGAGAATCCTACTATATATTGTTTATAACAAACACCTTTGAGGCTCAGTGACATACACAGTCAAAAGCTAGAGCAGAATTTATTATGCAACATCTAAAGCAAAAAAAGGAGTAGCAATCATGATATCAGACAAAATTAAAGTAAAAATCAAATGAATTAAAGAAATAAGGAAGGAAATTACATCTTGCTAAAAAGTACTAAAAACAACAAAGAAATATCAATACTAAACATTTACACACCAAATTCTATAGCATTCAAATTTCTAAAGGAGAAACTAAAGGACCTGAAGAAGGAAATAGACAGTAAAACCATACTACTAGGGGTCTTCAACTTTCCCCTATCAGGAATAGGTAAATTGAAACAAAAAATAAATAAGAAAGAAGTAAGGGAAATGTTAGAAATTGTTAGAAAATGTTAGAAAATTAGAGTCAATATATATCTAGAGAAAACTGAACAAGGTTAAAAAAGAAATATGCCTTTTTTCTGTAGCACAAAATACATATGAAAAGATTTGCTATGTAGTAAGGTATTAAAACATTACAAACAAATGCAGAAAAGTAGAAATAATAAATCCAAATTTTTCAGAACATGATGAGATAAAAAGGGTCATAGAGAGGAAAATTTAAAATTAATTGGAAACTAAATAATCTAGTTCTTCAAAATTGGTGGGTCAAAAAAGAAATCATAGAAACAATTACTGATTTCATTGAAGAGAATGACAATAAGGAGACAACATATCAAAATCTATGTGATACAGCTAAAGCAGTACTCAGGGAAAAATTTTATATCTCTGAGTGTCTATATCAACAAAATAGAGAGGGAGGATATCATTGAATTGGGCTTTAAAACAAATTAGAAAAAGAACAAATTAAAATACTCCAGAAAAATCCTAAATTGGAAATCCTAAAATTAAAGGAAAAATTCATAAAATTGAAAGTAATAACTATTGAACTAATAAGACTAGGAGCTGGTACTTTGAAAAAAATTATGTACTGGTAAATCTAATTTTAAAAAAGAATGAAGAGAATCAAATAACCATATCAAAAATAAAAAGGGGAATCTCACCTCTAAGGAAAAAATAAGACAACTATTAAGGATTACTTTGACAAATTATATGGCAATAAATATGACAATCTAGGTGAAATGGGAAAATACTTACAAAAAATATGAAATGCCTAGATAAACAAAAAAGGGAATAGAATACTTAAATAAGCCCATCTCAGGAAAAATAAATTGAACAAGCCATCAAAAAACTCCCTATGAAAAAATCCCCATGGTCAGATGGATTCACAAGTGCATTCTAACTAACATTCAAAGAACAACTAACCCCAATAAGACACAAACTATTTGACAAAATAAGTAAAGAAGGAATATTACAAAAAATGTAATGACATAAATATAGTACTGATTCTCAAACCAAGAAGACCAAAAACAGAGGAAGAAAACTATAGGCCAGTCTCCTCAATGAACATAGATGCAAAAATCTTAAATAAAATACTAGCAGAGACTACAGGAAGTCATTACCAGGATTATTCACTATGAAGAGGTTGTATTTATACCAGGAATGCAAGGTTGGTTTAACATTAGGAAAAACACCCACATAATTGACTATATCAATAACCAAACTAACAGAAATTACTTGATTATCTCAATAAATGCAGAAAAAACCTTTGAAAAAATACAACACTCATCCCTATTGAAAACACTAGAAAGTATAGGAATAGGAGGACTTTTTCTCAAAATAGTAAACAATATGTATCTAAAACTATCAGCATGTATCATCTCCAGTGGGGATAAATTAAAGGCCTTCCCAATAAGATCAGGAGTGAAGCAAAGATGCACATTATCACCACTATTATTGAATATTGCACTAGAAATGCTAGTAGAAATTAGAGAAGAAAAAGAAATTGAAGGGATTAAAGCAAGCAATGAGGAAACTAAACTGTCATTCTTTGCAGATGATATTATGGTCTATTTAAAGAATCCTAGAGAACCAACTAAAAAGATAGTAGAAATAATTAATAATTTTAGCAAAGTTGCAGGATACAAAATAAATTCACATAAATCTACAGCATTTCTATATATTTCCAACAAAACTCAACAATAAGAGTTAGAAAGAGAAATTTCATTTAAAATTACTCTAGACCAGTGATGAGCAAACTATTCCCAGTGGGCCAGATCCAGGCCATAGTTTGCCCATAACTGCCTTAAGCAATTCCTTAATCAGTATGACCCCACATCCAGATGTAGTGATTAGGAAATTGATTAAGTCAGTGATGGGCAAACTACGGGCTGGATCTGGCCTGTGGGGAATAGTTTACCCATCACTGCTCTAGATAATATAAAATATTTGGTAATCTATCTCCTAAGACAAACTCAGGAATTATATGAGCACAACTACAAAACACTTTTCACACAAATTAAATTAGATCTAAAGGATTGGAAAAACATTAATTACTAATGGGTAGGATGAGCTATTATAATAACAATGACAATCCTACCTAAACTAATTCATTTATTCAGAGCCATACTTATCAAACTACCAAAAGATTTTCTTATAGAATTAGAAAAATATTACAAAGTTAATCTGGAAGAACATCAAGAATATCAAGGGAAATAATGAGGAAAATTTTCAAGTATGGGGGCCTGGAAGGACCAGATCTTAAAACTGTACTATGAAGTAATGACCATGGAAACAATATGGTACTGTCTAATAGATAGAAAGGTGGATCAATGAAATCAACTTGGAATAAATGACCTTGGCAAACTAGTGTTTGATAAACCCAAAGATCCCAGATTTTGGAAAAAGTACTCACTATTTGACAAAATCTGCTGGTAACATTAGAAAACAGTACGGAAAAAAATTAGGTTTAGATCTATATTTTACACCCTATACCAAGATGAATTAAAAATGGGAAAATAACCTAAAAATAAAGAGTTAAATCATAAATAAATTAGGTGAACATTGAATAGTATACCTGTCACATCTGTGGGAAAAGAAGGCATTTAACACTAAGCAAGAGATCAAGAACATCACAAAATGCAAAATGAAATTTTTGATTGTATTAAATTATAAAGGTTTTGTACAAACAAAACCAATGCAACTAAATTTAGAAGGGAAGCAACAAACTTGGAAAAACCTCACAACAAAACTCTCTGACAAGGATCTAATTTTCCAAATATATAAGGAACTAAGTCAAATGTGCAACAAATCAAGCCATTCCCCAACTGACAAATGGTCAAAGGATTTGAATTGGTAGTTTTCAAATGAAATCAAAACTATCAATAATCACATGAAAAAGTGTTCAAAACCCTATTAATTAGTGAAAAGCAAATCAAAACAACTTTGAGCTTCCACCTCACACTTAGCAGATTGACCAATATGAAAGTAAAAGGTAATAATGAATTGTGGAGGGAGGGTGTTGAAATTGGGACACTAATACACTACTGGTGGAATTGTGAATTGATTCAACCATTCAGGAAGGCAATTTGGAATTACACCCAAAGGGCTTTTAAAGAATATATACCCTTTGATCCAGCAATACCTCTACTAGGTTTCTACCCCAAAGAGATAATGAGGAAACATCCTTGTACAAAAATATTCGTAGCCATATTCTTTGTGGTGGCAAAACAAATTGTGTTTTATCATGGTGATGGGATACTATTGTGCTATAATGAATGATAAACTGCTTGATTTCCATATGAGTTGTAAAGACCTCCATGAACTGATGTGGAGTGAAATGAGCAGGAACATTGCACTGAAACATTTGGGGACAATCATATGTAATCACCTTTGCTACTGATAGCAATACAGTGATCCTGGACAATCCAAGGGACTGATGAAAAAGAATGCTATTGACATTGAGAGAAAGAACTGTGGTAATAGAAAAGCAGAAGGAAAAAATGTGATTTTATATGGGTATTGGAAGTGAGGTTTTGATTTTTTAAAAGATGATTATAAAAATTATTAATATGGAATTAGATATTGAGTGATGATATATGTATAACCCAGGTAATTTCTTGTTGTCTCTGGGGGTGGGGGGGACAAGAAAAGAGGAGGGAAAGTACATGAATCATTTAAACATGGAAAAATATTTAATTAAAAAATAATAATAATGCAAAAATAGCTAACATTCATGTCACGTATTGTGTGTAATTCACTATCTCATTTCACTACAACTAACATATTCGATCCTCAAAAATGCTCTGGGAGAGAGGCTTTATTATTTTCCCTATTTTATAGATGAGGGAACTGAAACATATAGTAGTTAAGTGACTTTGCCAAAGTCATACATCTAGCAGGGATCTGAGTCTTGATTTAAACTCAGGTCTTCCTGACTCCAGGTTCCACTTACTTGCTCCTACAACATTTTAGTAATGAACATAATGAACATTTTCACTGCTATATAGTCTTGAATTGATTTAATCTAATGAATTTTAATATGGTAAACATATTATACATACTAAATATACTTTAACAAAATGCACAATTGTCCTGAAGGAGACTGGAATAAGACTTGCTTGAGATTCAACAATATTCCTTTTTTTTTTTTTTTGCTAAAGAAATCCCTAGAACCTTTCATTCTTATTAAGACAATAATATTATCAGAATGATGACATCTACAAAAGGATTTGTAAAACACGAAAAGCCATATAAATAAAATGACAATATTAATCATCACTATTATCACGGCAACAACAATAACCACCCACAAATTATCCATCATTAAAAAGTTTTAAGATTCATAATTCTGGTATGCTATACCACAATTACTTGTTATGGCATTGATCACTCCCCAAATCATTTGGTCAAATAACTCTTTACTTAGTTGTCTTTTGCCTTTACTATTTGTCTTTTCCTTTCCCTTCCCTCCACTTCCCTTCTCTTACTATCCCTTTTCTTCCTTTACATTTTCTTTTCCCTCATACCATTTCCTTCCATGCTTAATCTACTTATTATTATTCTTAGATTATCCCTTTTGAATCAAATTTCCAGGTAATTTCTTTTTCCAATGAGAGATTTATAATTTTCTTCTATTTTTTCTCTTTTGAATTTTTTTCTGCTGTCTCATAAAGTTGTTAACTTCCATATGTCCAATTCTATTTTTTAGGGATATTATTTTTTTGAAACTTTATACTTCCTTTATCATGTATTTATTTTCTTGTTTGAAATATGGCATTTCTTTTTCTTAGATAACTGTTTTCTTCAGTAAGTTTTTGTTCTAAACTGTTGCTTTCCTTTTTATATCAATTTATTTTCTAATTTTTATTTTAAGTTTCCTGTTATTTCTCTTTCTAACTTTTTTGAAGGTCTTCCAGTGGTTTATTTTAGGCTTGTCATCCTTTCACACTTTATATTCAGGCTTCATATTTATGTATAGCTGTTGTCTTCTGAGCTTATATTTCGGTCTTCTCTTTTTTGGAGTTTTTCCTAGTTTCAAGCTTTTTTCTGTCTTTTGCTGATTTGGGGTTTATCCCCCCTTAATTTCAGCTATATATTGAAGCTTAGCTCTATTCTCTGTGTGGAAGGAATACAGTCTCACATTTATACTGTCCCTGCGATTGGCTCATGTATCTTCATCTTAGATTAAGGGCTCTGCAGAAGAGGCATGTTTAGCCTATTGTGTGAAGTTTTATAGCTTTTTAGTTCAACTGGTTGGAATTGGTCTCTGTCCAATACCACCAAATCTGGACCTTATTGGGCTGAATTCTTCCCACTACTACCTGTTGTATATCAGGCCTTGTCTCTCTTCTGATTAAACTATCTTCTGATTAAATTTTGTAGGACCTCTTTCTTTCCACATTGCCTTGGTCTCCATGCTATCCTAGTTTAAGCTGGACAAAGCAGGCTGTTCTCCTTTTCCTGTAATTTGGTCTGTACTTTATCTGAGTTCTGCTGGGGCCTGTTCAAAGTTTTCTACTCATACCTTTTGTAGGAAAAGTTAAGATGTTTAAGTTTGTGGATGGACAGCAGAGCATAAGATTCTGGAATCCTAGGGAACAACTGTTGGGGAGAGACAGTTAGGCTTAGGTGTGTGGTTTTCCTCTCTGCGGTGGACCTAAGGAATATAGCTATTTCTCTGTGGCATTTTACTGCCTTATTTCCCATCCTACCTGGTGTTTCATTATCCTGATTCCCTGAATCTGTGTTTTGACATCTGCTGAGTTTCTCTGTTGATCCTGTGACAACTGACAGTTGATTGTGAGACTTGGCCTAGATCCTTGGATCTTAGTCCATCTTTGATCCCTGTCAGATATACCCCTTCCTTAAAAATATCAAAAGGGAGTTTAGTGTTAGCTTAGCTGAGTACAGGAATTTGGGATTATATATAAAGTAGAGGAGTAGAGTAGAAAAATCCCTCAGAAGAAGTCTGTGAAGAGATTTTTAGATCTGGCGGGAGGTATAGGTATTTAACATTAAATTCAGTTCATCCAAATCCCTTCCAACCTGTCCCTAGTTTATTAAGCCAACTGTTATTTCATAACTTAGTGGTCTGTATGTGTCTAGCTCTGCCTGCACTGGGCTTGCATGGCCTTCCCAAAACAGTGTAATCTTTTGTATCTGACCCTAATAAAGATCATATCCATCCCCCAAACTCACATTTCAGTTGGCTGAGGTAAAAGGTGAAGTTAGGGTTAGTTTTGGGTAAGGCTGGATCCTTGATATTGGGTGATCCTTGAGCATCAGTGGTTCCCACAGGCAGTTGAGCTGTAGAACATTGGTGAGCCACAATAGACATCTGTCTATCAAAATCTAGCACTGCTGTCCACTATTTAGTGCTGAAGTGGTGAATTAAAAATCTTAAGTAAAGGCTTACTTTACCATTGTGGCTTCTAATTTTAAACAACCCTTCCTTTATCAAGTATTATTTCCTCATTATCCCTGTATGGTTGTCAACATATTAAAGGGAATAAAAGAAATGCTGTATGTTTATTTGATGTGGATACCATATCTATTTTTGACACTGGCTCCTGATTGTTGTTACAAATTACTTGGTTGTGAATTTCTAAGTCTTTTTTATGAGATTGTCAGTGCAGCATGTCTGTTCCTATTTAGCAATTGTCTTGGGTTGTACGATTATGTATAA
The DNA here is from genome assembly GCF_016433145.1 of Gracilinanus agilis. Classification (NCBI taxonomy): domain Eukaryota; kingdom Metazoa; phylum Chordata; class Mammalia; order Didelphimorphia; family Didelphidae; genus Gracilinanus; species Gracilinanus agilis. Next base: position 102,656,902 of record NC_058130.1, read on the forward strand.
GTATCAATGGATTGTTATTGTGACTCTATGTAAAATCAAGGGTGTTTTTACTTGGATATTTAGGGACTCGGAGATGAAATAAATGATGTTACTAATGCAAGCAAAGCTGGGTATGATGGGAAAATGTTTTAATGCAACTTTTGTAAATGACAAAAATGCTGGTTTTGAATTTACGAATGGTAATATGATGAGTGTTAAAATATTAGCAGAGGGAGGTGATATAACAGCAAAAATTCCCAATAGACTAGAAAGGGAAACAGAGGCACGTAATACAAATCCTGCTTCCTTCTTCCTTTTATGAGATCTGCCTTTAATTTCACCTGATAATGGAATTGTGTATCTGAAGTCACACAAGCAGTTCTCTGCTGCAGAATTAGAGTCAATTTAATGGAGAGCCCAAGGTTTTTTGATGAGCCTAGAAAGATAATCGGAGAGTTTAATTGGGCAGTGAAAATCTATGATCTGGACTATGCTGATTTCTTCTTGCTCATGGAAGAATTATTAATGAAAAGAGAAAGACAACAATTCATAGAGCAAACTAAGAATAACTCTATTTTAACACTGGTGCCTGAGCAGTATGAAGAACTGGATTTAAATTCAGTGGAAAATTATAGAAATCTGAAACAAGCTAGGGAATCTATAATTGAGGTTATGGAAAGGGACTCTAGAAGACTTGATGCAAGGTCAAAGTTTGAAAGGATTAAATAGGATATTGGGGAGTCACCAGCAGGTTTTCTAGACAGGTTGACAGATGCAGCAGAGATGCCATTGGGGTTAAATATGCTTGATGAAGAAACAATTGCACATGTAAAAAGATTATTTGTAAACAATGCTTGTTCTGCAGTAAGAAATGTTTTAAGAACAACTGTCCAGATTGGGAGATGATAAATATGGAGGAATTAAAAAGGAAGGCTACTTGTGTATTTGCAGCTGACACGGATAAAACTAATGATAATAAAGATTCCATTATTGAGTACTTAAAAAGACTATTGCAAGATGCAAACAGAAAGGCAAAAGATAGTGAGATCAAAGAAGTAAAGACAATTGCAGCACTGAGATCAGTGCAGTCAAGAAATTAATATGGTTTTAGAGAAAGGAGATATGGAGCTCCAAGGTGTTATTTATGCAATCCTGTGGGGCATTTTGTGAGAAAATGTCACTAAAGGGGCAATTCTCAAATGCAACTGAATAGAGGAAATGGTCTTAATAACAGATGGAGACAGAATTTTAATGGATGGAACAACAATGGGAATAATTATCAAAGATCAATTAATTCAAATGGTTGTCCTAATACATGTTGCCAAAGGGGCTCAAGAACCAGATTTGCATACAATGCAAGATTGTGTTAAATCAGGAGAAGACCAAAGTATAGCCAGGAAGTTAGTGGTCAGAAGGGAGAACAGATCAAAGGGGCATATTCATTTTGAAGGTGTACCCAGAGTTCTCAAATGTTGGGTGAATCAAGAGAAAATGGATTTAAGGTTAATGGTATTGGATGTAATGAGGATAAAGTTAATGAATTTGTAAATAATATAATTAAAACAAATTAAAATGTAATTAATGCTAATGAATGTTAGGAAAAAGAAAATTGTGATGTAAAATAGTTGAAAATTCTAACGGTTATGTAATAAGGGAAAATAATAAAGAATGTAAAATGGATAAAGAAAATATGATTGTAAATGTGAACAATGAATTTGCATGGACAGGAGATGAATGAGCTTTGTACTGATGTTATTGTGTTAGCTCCAGTGTTGGAAACATTCCAACTATCAAATAGCACAGAACTACATGTGTCTGACTATTGGAGACCAGATTTATGATCTTCTGGTTGATATGGGAGTGAGTAAATCAAGATGGCAAAGAAGTCCTCCTGAGAATCATAGAGCTGTTGGTACAATAGAAGTAATAGGAACTACAGGAAGACCACAAAGAGTAGCAAAATTACAACCAAAAATGATTACTTTACATCCACTATCTGTGGACCATGCATTTCTTTGTATGCCAGAATGCCCAATGAATCTCTTGGGAAGAGATTTACTGTGTAAACTGAGGGCTACAATCCACTGTACTCCCACTGGAAATATTTCATTATAGCTTCCAGAAGAATCTTTGATAGCTTTTTCAATGCTTTTCTTAGATTCAGTGAGTACAGAGGGTGACAGGTTCAGTTTATCCAATACCTGAAGATATCCCTAAGGATCTTTGGTCAAAATCTGCTACAGATATGGGTTATTGAAATCAACTACTCCAGTCAGGGTAAGGACTAAGGGAGAACCAGTTCCTTGTGTATCTCAATATCCCTTGACTAAAGAAGCAATTGAGGGAATGACAACAATCATAGAATCCCTAATCCAACTAGGGATCATAATACCTTGCTTCTCAAAATTTAATTCACCTATTCTTCCTATTAATAATTCAAAACTAGATGAAAATGTCAGACTTATGTATCATTTTATTCAAGATTTAAGAGCTGTCAATAATTATGCTATCAAAACTCATCCTTTTGTACCAACTCCAGTTGTTATAATTTCTTCTATTCCAAGTCAGGCAAAATATTTCACTGTGGTAGACTTATGCTCAACTTTTTTCTCAGTTCTTATTCATGAAGATTCTCAGAAGATCTTTGCTTTTACATGGGAAAAGACACAATGGACCTGGACTCATTTACCTCAAGGGTTCTCAGATTCACCAAGCCAATTTTCACAAATTTTTGAGATCTTAAAAGCATAAAATTCAAAGAGAGTAAATTGGTGCATTTTGTGGACAATATTCTTCTTGTGTTCCCAAATTCAAAACTGTGTCTTAGGGGCAGCAAGATTCTTTTGTTACAATTGTATAAGTTTGGGGGGCAGCTGGATAGCTCAGTGGATTGAGAGTCAGGCCTAGAGGATGGGAAGTCCTAGGTTCAAATATGGCCTCACACATTTCTAACTGTGTGACCCTGGGCAAGTCACTTAATCCCCACTGCCTAGCCCTTACCACTCTTTTGCCTTAGAAACAATACACAGTATTGATTCTAAGATGGAAAGTAAGAGTTTTAAAAAAAGAATTGTATAAGCATGGGCATAAGATTTCCAAGTCAAAATTACAGTAAATTTTTCCTAGAGTGCAATATCTAGGTTTTGTGTTATCAGAGGATCCAAGGAGTATCACGCAGAAAAGAATAGCTGATATCCAGATATTGACAACTCCAAAGACCAAAAACAGCTCAGAGCGGTTGTTGGAACAACTGGGTTCTGTAGATAGTGAATACCTGGTGTAAGGAAAAGTTTGTAAGGACAGTTTGGAATATTTGAAAAGGTACGTGATTGACAAGAGCAATGGCTGAGGACAAGAATGGAGGCTTGTGGGAAAAAAGAACCTTGAAGGAGGTTTTTGGTCTCTGGACTCTGGGAGAGATGAGAAGACTCTTGCCAGATCTTGAGATTGAATGGAGACTATCTGGAGGTTGGCTATCTCTAAAACCCAAAGACTGACATTTTCAGCATACATTGAAGAAGAGTTCTGATATTTGCCATTGGCTGAAAGGGGTCTGAGAACCTGGCCAGCCAGCCACTGAGTCAAACGCAAAGACTCTTTGTCTTGTCCTTGCCTTTCAAAAGAGACCCCTTTATTGTCCTGTGTAATCTGTTAGTTTAGTTTAGTTATTATATATAGGAGAGGGAAGGAGAATTACTGGTCAAATTTGGCTAGCTTGACCAGGAAGAAGGACCTGTATACATCGTGATAGAATAGGGCTACCTCTCCATCATTCCTCACCCATCCTAGTTCATAAATACAATAAAGTAACCTTTATTATTATCAGTCAGATAAGCATGTTCTTGGGAATATTGGAAGCAGAAGGAAGAAGAGGGAATTGGGAAAGACCGTCTAGCAAGGTTGGATACTCAAAGCCCAAAGCTGCCAGTCATTCAGCCTTATCTTGGCAGGGCTGGTTTCAGATAGGGTTCTCTTGGGGTTCAGGCATTTAAGTTAAGTACTGGGAACCTATAAATTTTAACCCCTAAAGAGATCCCTTATCTGTCCACTGACACCTGCCCATCTCTGTCAGCTACAACCCTTTTACAGAGATACACTAATCATTACCTCCAGTAAGGATGAAGAGAGTCTCCCAAATAGGCTTCATACACACAAGCCTATCTGATTAAACTAACATCTAGACTCTCAAATCATCAATCCTTACAGTGCTTACAGCCAAATAGCAAAATATCTTACAGATTTGACCAGGAACACAGAACCTGAACCTCTAAAACTTAAGCCTGAACCACTGCAAGCCTTCACTAAGCTTAAAGAAGCCATTTTATCTGCTCTTGCTTTGGGTTCCCAGACTATTCAAAACCATTCCAATTGTTTGTTAATGATACTAAGGGAATTGCTTCTGGGGTACTAACAGATTTTGGGATAAGCTATCATCCTATTGGGGTATTATAGTTGTTAGCTTGATCCAATAGCTACAAGTACTATACCTTGTCTAAGTAGGGTAACTGCTGCTGCTGTGTTAGTCCAGAAGTCAGCATATTTAGTTCTAGAATGTCCATTGATTGTATACTGTTCACATAAAATAGAAGCACTAATTAGGATATTTCATACTCAAGCTTATTCAGATCAAAGAATTTATGAGTAAGAAATTATTCTCCTGGGTAGTGAGAATATCCAGTAAAAGAAGTGTAGCATATTAAATCTAGCTAAGCTTCTTCCTGATTTACCAAAGAATGGTGAACCATTACATGAGTGTGTGGAAGTAGTTGATTTAGTGGAGATGCCTAGAATGGATTTGAAAGACACTCCCATTGAAAATTCAAACTTGGTTTTGTTTACTGGTGGTTCTTCATATTTGTTTAATGATATTCATTGTACTGCTGCTGCAGTGGTCACAGAATTTGAGATTCTGTAGTATCGCTCATTACCTAGGAATCTAAGTGCTTAGGGTGCAGAATTAGTGGCATTGAAGCAAGTCTGTCTTCTAGCTGATGTTGTAAAAGTGCTAATATCTATATAGACTCAGTATGCTTTTTCAGTATGTCATGCAATAGGAAGGATCTGGAAACAGCAAGGTTTTATTACTGCATAAGGAAAATCAATTGCACATGTATTATAATCTTTTACATATATTTGTTGTTTGTCTATGCTCTTCCAATGATCTACTTTTCTATTTCTTAAGCCAATACCAGATAGTATTAGCAATTACTGCTTTATCATATGGTTAAAAATCTGGCACTATGAGACTACTTATATTTCTTTTCCTTAATTCCTTTAATATTCTTGACCTTTTGGGGTTTTTTCAAATGAATTTGTTACTATTTTTTTCTAATTCATTAAAATCTTTTTGGTAATTTAATTAGGATGACATTAAATAAGAAGATTATTTAGATAGGGCTACAATTTTAATTACATTATCTCTGCTAAACCATGAAAAATGAATATTTTTCCAATTATTTAAATCTTACTTTATTTGTATAAAATGTTTTATAATCATGTTGATATCATTTCTGTGTTTGCTTTGGAACATGTGATCCATTTAAGGGTACTTCCAATCCTAAAATTCTGTCATTCTGTGGTACTGAAAAACCATTCTAAATTGTTACACAGATCCACTTATACAAAAGTCCTATATAATAACATGAAGACACACACAAATATAAATACATCAGCAAAGACGTGGCTAAAGACACTAATCACCCTTTACATTTTGAGGAACTTTATAGACTATTCCTACATCATGGGAATCACTATTGTAGACTCACTGAGAAATATATGTCTGTTATCTCACATTTATTCCAGCCTACTCCTTACATATCATGCATTACTTTACTGCACATTCTAGGACACTTCTTTGTGAGTCTTAAATTTCTTTCCCTATTCCTACACATACTTTAAAACCACATAATTTCTCCTAATAAAAGTAATTATAAGTAGAAGTTTTCTTTCATTCTTGTACTCCTAATATCTAATATGATGTCAAGTATATAAGTAGACAGCTAGAAAAGCTTATGGATTTCAAAACAGATTTTCAGAAGGAAAGCCAAAAATATGCTGTGCTTTTTAAATAACTTTACATGTATTATAAATAGGTATATATCAACAGGATGAAAAGCCATGTGACACGAGAATTCTGACAATTAAAATGATAAACTGAGGCTTTATTTAATTAATGAAGCTACTTGGGTGGTTACATTTTAGTGATGATAAATGGCAGGTAAAGGTGGGCTTTTTAAGCTAGAATATGTCTGAAATGTGACAGTTAATAGATGTTTTTTCTTGAGAAATATAAATTAACTGAACAAAAAAGGATGTGTGGGAGGGTAAGATTTTAGCTAACTTCTAGCAAGGTCAAAAGTGTCATTTGAGAAATGCTTAATATGAAAGCTAAAATTAGTAACAATTGTCTTTGGTATTCAATATTCTCTTTTCTATATTCTTGGGTTTTTGCCAGTTCTGAAGTCATGCTTCTTATAATGTAACAATTCTTGGATGGATATATATAGAAGAAGGGCAATATCAAAAACCCCAGAGATTATAAACTGAAGTGGGATAATGACACGTGGGTCTTGGAGAGAAGTGCATTAAAATTAGAATTAAGTAACTCACTAGGATCTAGGAATTGTTTAAACTGGTCTAGTTTAAATACAAAAATCATGTAATGATAAATTTATATAGCTCACTCACCATTATATGATACAATAATGCACAACATAATATGTTTTTTAATTATGATTTTTGTGATGGCCTCCCTACCACAAATATTCAAACTTATTCATTTTATATCCCACAATTCTTCCCATCCCCCAGTTTCTCCCTACTTCAATATATCCTCGACTCAGATGTCAAACTGATCTTCCAACCACATCCTTCCCCTATTCAATAAATTCCAGTAACTATCTAACACTTTTATGATCAAATATTAAATCCAGTCTTTTTACACCTTACTCTTTTCATATCCTCTTCAATTCATTGACGTCATCCTTCTTGCTTTTCTTTGCAACATGAAATTCTATCCTCTTAGTGAATATTTTAACTTTCTGTCATTCATGCTTGGAACACTCTCTCTTCATCACTTCCTCCTACTTTCCCTTACTTCCTTCAAGTAACAACTGAAGTTCTACTTTTATACAAAAAAGCATTTTCCTGTTCTTTTTCAAAAATTTTATTTCACTACATAATTCATTAGTCTTCTCTTCCTCTGTTTTATTAATGTAAACATTGAGAGACATAAATTATTCTCTAAGTACTGCTTTGGCTGACTCTCAAAAGGTTTGGCATATTGTTTCCTTGTTGTCATTCTCTTTAATGAAATGTTGATTACTTCTATGATTTGTTCTTTGATCCACTCATTATTTAATATAAGGTAATTTACTTTACAATTAATTTTTAATCTTTTTTCTCCAGCCTTTTGTTCAATGTAATTTTCATAGCATTATAGTCAGAAAAAATGCATTTAATATTTCTGCTTTTCTGTATTTGGTTGTGAGGCTTTTAGACCCTTTTATATGATCAATTTTTGTGATAATGTCATATACTGCTGAGAAAAAGATATATTCCTTTATATTTCCATTAAGTTTACTCTAGAATCTATCAAAGCTAATTTTCTAAGAATCCATTCACTTACTTAATTTCTTTCTTGTGTTTCTTTATTTATCTGATTTTGAGGGGAAGATTAATGTCTCTTTTCTAATTCTATTTAATTTTAAGTGTCCTCCCCACTGAGATGATATATCCTTTCTATAACCTGTTTGACACAGTAGTTTGCCTATCTTTCCCATTAGTCTATGAACTCTTTGAGAGCAAGCACTGATTTTCTCTTTGGTGTTTTGTATCTAAAGCACATGGATAATGCCCTAAACCACTGATATTTAATTTATTTAATAAATTCCAGGTGATAGACTTACTTTATCTGTAGTGATCTCACTGAACTTTTGTAAGTAAAATGCTTCATAAATATTAAAATTGTATAGACATGTGAGTGGCTATTACTATACAATAACAGCTCATTGAATAAAATTTGAGTGATTACCTTGCTTTAATGTCAAATTCATACCTGGTAGTCACAAAAGGGGTATTTTTAAAAAATTTATAGGCACATATATTTCATGTAAATATTATAATATTATAATCCATGTTGAAAGGGAGGAATTTGGGTAAATTGGGAAGGGTCAGAGTGATAAATACAGAAGTGTGCTGGATGCAGAGAACAGATTGCTTAAGAGGTAAGCTTGGAATTCTCAGTGAGGGTTCTGGGTTGCTGGACTAGCAGTTGGGGGAAGAGTATGAAGTTTGTGGAGAAGTACACAGATCCTAAACTGGGCTCTTTCCTGATCCAGTGTGAGATCTACCCAAATTGCCTATTCTGGTTCCTGTTATCTTTGAGTGTTCCCAGACATTGAATTGACCTCAAGTGAACTCCCAAGATGAAAATACCACGGAACTTGACCTGGACTTCTGAGTTACTGCAGTGGGGTCAACCCACAGACTATGGTGACAAGGTCATTTCTGTCACCAGCATCCTGATTCCAACAGCTAGCTCTGACTTTCACCAAAACCTATTTGGAGGGCTCAGACTAGGGCAGGTGGACAGGAAGGTGGGGATTTTAGGTAGAGAGGGAGATAATGTAATTCCAATTCTGTTGGAGATTGAAAAGACCTTTTGCAAGGTCATTGGGGTTCTGGGAAAGGTAGATAATTATTAGGACAGGGACTTTACTAGCCCTCCTTCCTTACCTAATCCCAATTATCATCTATAATTTGTTGTTGAAAACTAGCAGTCAAATTGAGTTTCTAAGAGTCTCAGGGAAGAGAGGAGCCATCTTGCTCCCTGTGCCTGGGGGAGTCATCAAATAAAATCTTGAAGTTAACTAACCTTATTTACTGGTCAAATTACCATCTTACAATGCCCTATTTTCTGCTAGCAAACTCCACTCACTGAAATGAAACAAAAATTGGAGTCATTGTTATCTTCCTTTTCTTCCTTACACTCCACACTTAATCATTCATAAAGTTATAACTAACACTTATTTAAGGTTCCTGAGGGCAAAAAAATGCCTTTAAAAAATCCCTTCAATACCTAACAATGCCTGAATTATAGTAGATACTCATTAAAAATCTATTGGATAAGTGAACCAAAGAATGAAATAAGAAATAAATGAATTTGGAATATTAGTCTTATTTATCTCTATTTATTGCTCCTATTTCTACCTTCTAACTCTGAGCCATCACTCCTAATATCTCCATCCAATACATCTTACATACTGTCAGCAGTCTAATTGTAACATCCTGGTTCTTTCAAACTGTCACTCCTTCGTAGAATTTGAGTAATTCTATGACTCCTTCTTGACTACTGCCTTAAATCTGGGTCACATTAACCTTCATTCAAGTTTCTTAATAATTTATTGAATTCATTCTACCTACTCAGCATGTCTTGGTATGGCTCAAAATGAACCCTCTACTCTAGCAAATTTAATCTCCTTACATGCCCCCACATATACCATACTACTTTCTGCCTTAGTATTTTTTTAACATACAAATTGGAGATTCTGGGAAGATGGCAGCTTAGACGGAGCAAATTTTAAAACCTCCTCATCCTTCCACACCAAGATAGAAAACAATGCACTTCAAAAAGAAAAGGAACCAAATCTAAAAATGGGACAGAGCAGTGGGACCCTACTGCTGGATAGCTTAAGAGGTACACCAAGAAAAAGGCTTGAATTCTTGAACTGTGGGGTCTGAGGGTATAGAAGGGGAATCCCAAGACCCTTTCCCCACTCGCTGTGCAGAGTCTCTAGCAGCCCCTGAAATCTATGGTGGGGCAGGCACACTGGCCCTGTAAGGGTGAAAAAAGGGGTTCTATGGGTTCAATATACTAAAAGATGATTGCCAGAGGATTGAACTATTATCACTCCTCAATTAAGAATAATCACAAATCAAAATTGACTTTTATGGAAGTTTATTTACAGGAGAAGAGAGAGATAGGAAGTAAGGAAATAAGAATCTATCCCACTAATTAATCCAGGTAGATCTTCACCCTCAGCCAAGGGTTCAAGGGCCTGAGGCCTGGAGGTGAATGGAGCAAACTTCATTCACAGAGTCTATCAAAGAACGCTCTTAATAGAAGTTCAGGAAGATTCAGTCTTTAAACTCACCACATAGAACAGTATCAGTTACAAACCAGCAAAGCTCCCTCAGGTCACCTTCACAAAACCAGAAGCCCGTCACCAGACACCCTCTTCCACCAAAGACCTCAGCAGACCGAGGACCTTCTCCTTTTAAAGGGGTCACTTATGCATCACTTTCTGTGCCTCCCTCCTAATTTGCATGTCCAATCACAATAGACGATTCTCATAGACCACCTGGGGGTGGGTCAGTCATTTCTGATTCGTCACTCACTCCAGCAAATGTGGGTTAGGACCTCCCAAGATTGGAGGTACTCTCACCTTTGGTGATTAAATCTAAAGATGGGCAGTGTAGACTTAATCTAATTATCACAATCCCCACTGTGATCATTTGGGAGACTAGTCTCCCTAATTGATCATTTGACAAAATCATCCTGTACCACTAAAGTGCTAACTACAATAATTAGAGATAAGAGGTAAGGAGAAGAGATAGAAAGAGAGCAAAACCAATGTTTTGCTAAGCATATTTACAAAAAGTCAATTAGCAGGCAATCTCCTCTGGTATAAGAGTTTACAATTCAAATAATTGTGTTCAATCCCCTCAAGTTCAATTAATTGTACCCCAAAGTTCATTTTGGATCATCTTGATTCAGTATAGATTTCTTCAGGCATCTTTTCTTGATTAACTTGATTCAGTGTAGGTTTCTGCAGGCAAATAGTCCATTTTCTGGTTTCAAAGCATTTGCAGACTTCTTTTTCTGAAAAAAATTTCTCTAACAAAATTTTAAGGCTTAGATTTTTATAAAAATACAATCCTCCCTGAAGTGGATGTTTAAAAAGGAAACACCGAGATCAGCTCAGAATGCATCCTTGAGTTATGGGGTATATGAGTCAATAATCAAAAGAAAAACCAAAAACATAAGAAAATTAAATTTTGGGAGAGATAAAAATTCAAAATAAGAATCAAGATATCAAAAATCTATGTATGTAAATTTTTTAAGTAAACAAGAATAAATTCATAACAGGCCCTTGTTTTAGGGTCCAATTAAAGCAAATTCTGTACTATAAATCTGTAAAACAAAATGCAGTAATATTGCACTTATCCATTGGCAGCCAAGGCTACAGCAAGTTGGCATAACATAAGAGAAAAGAGGACTATATTTTTATGTAAAAGGGAAATGTCATTCCCTGGTCTGATTTCACTTCATTCTCAGGGATAGGGTAGCCACAATGATGATGGCCAACCTTTGGTACTCATCTGGAAGTGTAGTACAAAGAGTCCTAAGACTTAACACATGTTAAGTGTTGTAACTTCAAGTCTTACAATAAGTTCAAGTCCTTTAGTATTGGCATAAAAGTTCAACAATTCTAGTTGGATTAGTATGGTCTTTTTTGACCTTGTGCTCCATGGCACTGTGCAGTATCTCATCAATCCCAATGGGACTGGTTGGTCTCCATGACCTTGTGCTTCTTGCACTGTATGTTGACTCTGTTGTTCCCTTCTTCTGGAATCTGACAGTGTCATTAATCACAGTCTTATAATATTTAACAATTAATGACAGGTTGCCATAATCTAGGGCTTTGTGGATATGCATTAATATTATAGCAAATATATTTTAAATTTATATTACTGCAGAATCAAAAATTAATATTGATTATATGTATTTTAAGTATAAGAAATTAAAAAATGGGGAAAATAAAATATTCTATTAGAAAAGTAAAAGACAATAGCAAAATAAAAATTCAGGAATTCAATGTTTCCAAAATGGTGTCTACTTTTTTATGGACTATTATCTCCATTGCTTTTAATAGGATACAGTCAATCAGTTTCAATAGAAGGTGCTCTCTTTACATGTGAGCAATGAATCCAAGAGTCCTTTTCTCCAATTTTTATAGCTGTTGGAGTGGTTAATAATATTTGAAATGGACCTTCCCAGGAAGGCTGAGTTGCTCCAGTGCACTGGAACTCCTTTATATGCATCTTGTCTCCTGGGTTCAGGTCATGAAGTGAAAAACTATGGGTCCTGCTTGTACTGCAGTTCCGGATTCATGGAGTTCACACAGTTTATACTGCAATTCCTGTATATAGGAGCAATAGAAGTATCTCCTCCTAATAGTGATACATATGCAGGAGAAAAAGTCTTAGCCTGTAGAAGGGGATGTCCAAAAAAGCATCTCATATGGTGAGATGTGTAGATCTCCCCTGGGCCTGCTTCTAAGATAAAATAGAGCTAGAGGGAGAATTTCAGGCCATTTCAGATGTGTCTCAGTGCATAATTTGCCAATCATAGATTTAAGTTCTCTGTTCATCCTTTCAACTTGACCTGAGCTCTGGGGGTGATATGGTACATGGAATTTGAGAATTATCCCCAAACAGCAATATATTTCAGATAAAACTGAATCAGTAAAGTGACTTCCCCTTTCTGAGTCAATACATTCAGGCAGGCCAAAATGAGGAATGATTTCTTTTAAAAGCACCTTGGCAACAAAAGCTGCTGTGGCTCAGCCAGTAGGAAATGCTTCTGGCCGTCTGGTCAGTTGATCCACTATTACTAGACAAAATTTATATTGTTCAGTCTTTGGCATTGTTGTGCAATCAATTTGTAGATGCTCAAAAAGTGTGTAAGCCAAAGGAGGCTCACCAAAAGCTTTGCCACAAAAGGCATGTTGGTTATATGCTCGGCAGGTAGGGCAAGCTCCACACACTTTAGAGGCTAAAGTGGTTATGCCAGGACTATCCATACCCTTTTAACAGAGTCCATGATGCCCTGGGAACCAAAATGACCATTTTAATGAATAGATTGGCAAATTTGTTGATAAAAGTTTCTAGGGAGCAGGAATTTTCCTTCAGAGGATACCCATACTCCATTTGTTTGTTTAGCTTTAAAGTTCTGCTTCCATTTTTTCACTTCCTTCTCATTATAGAAAAGTGATAAATTTAAGTCATCAGTGGTTGTCAATGTTAAAATCAATTCAGGCCCTTCTATGGCTGCTAGCTTTGCAGCAGTATCTGACTGGTCATTTCCCCTAAGACAGGGTCAGTGCCACCTGTATGAGCAGAGCAGTGAACTACAGCTAGGGCTTTGGGTAGCTGGAAAGCAGAAAGAACTACATTAATAAATTTTGCATTAGCTATAGATTTTCTAGCTGAGGTTAAAAATCCTCTCTGAAGCCAAAACATACCCACTGAATGGCAAATTCCAAAAGCATATCTGGAAGCTGTGTAAATTGTTATCTTTTTATCTTTGGAAATTATACATGCATGTTTTAAGGCTATGAGTTCTGCCCCTTGAGCACTTAGATTTGAGGGCAGTGAAGCCGACCATACAGTGTCAAATTCTGTGACTACTGCAGCTCCAGTGTAGCATATGCCATCCCTCAAAAAAGAAGAACCATAAGTAAATAAAACTATATCTGGATTGCCTAAAGGAGTGTCCACGAAATGTATCTCGAACCTTTACAGCCAAGGACACTAGTGTTTCACAATTGTGTAATGGTTCTCCTGAGATTAGTAAATCAGGAAGCAAGGTGGCAGGATTAAGAGTTGTACAATGTATTAAAGTAATGTTCTCATTATTTAATAAGATTATTTCATACCTTGTAAATCTCTGATCAGAAAATGCCTGTGTCCTATGTCTTAGCAGTAATGCTTGTACTTCATGTGGGCACATAATTGTTAATGGCCATCCCAATACTAGATCAACAGTTTTTGTTACTAACAAGGCTGTGGCAGGTATGCCTCTAAGACGTAGTAGTGCTCCTACAGCTACCTGGTCCAGCTGGGCCAAATAATAAGCAATTGGATGCTGATAAGTTCTCAGAGTCTGTGTTAAAACACCTGAAGCTACCCCTCTACCCTCATGTACATATAAAGTAAATGGTTTGTTATAATCTGGGATACCTAGAGCAGGGGCAGACTGGATAGCTTCTTTTAGATATGACAGAGCTAACTGGTGTTCTGGCTCTAATTTAAGCGGTTCAGGGACTGAATTTTTTGTTAGTGCTATAAGGGGCTTAGTAATTTCCCCATAGCAAGGGATCCATTGTCTACAAAAGCCTGTTGCTCCTGAGATTACTCTTTTTTATGTTAATAACATTTCATTTTTTAAGAAAAATTTTCCGTGGTTACATGATTCTTGTTTTTACTTTCCCCTTTAATCCCTCTTTGTCCTCCCCATATCCAATGCACATTTCCACTGGTTTTAACATGTGTGATCAGTCAAGACTTATTTACGTATTATTGATAGTTGCATTGGTGTGGTCCTTTTGAGTCTAATACCCAACCATGCTCACATCAACCCATGTGCTCAAGCTGTTGTTTTTCTTCTGCACTTCTTCCTCTGAATATGGGTAGCGTTTTTTGTTTTTTTTTCCATAAATCCCTCAGAGTTGTCCTGAGTCATTGCATTGCTGCCAGTACAGAAGTCCATTATATTCCATTTTACCACAGTGTATCAGTCTCTGTATAAAATGTTCTTCTGGCTCTTCTCTTTTCACTCCACATTAATTCCTGGAGGTCTTTCCAGTTCAAATGGAATTCCTCCAGTTTATTATTCCTTTGAGCACAATAGAGTTCTTTCACCAACATATACCACAATTTGTTTAGCCATTCGCCAATTGAAGGGCATCCCTTCATTTTCCAGTTTCTTGCAACCACAAAAAGCTCAGCTATTAATATTTTTGTACAAGTCTGTTCATCTATGATCTCTTTTGGGTACAAACCCAGCAATGCTATGCCTGGATGAAAGAGCAGGCAGTCTTTTAGAACTCTTTGGGCATAGTTCCAAATTGCCATCCAGAATGGTTGGATCAGTTCACAACTCTGATTTTATCATAACTCTGAATTTATCTTGGTGTAGGGTGTGAGATGTTGATATAAGCCTAATCTCTCCCTTATTGTTTTCCAATTTTCCCAACAGTTTTGTCAAATAGTAGATTTTTGTCCCAAAAATTGGGCTCTTTGGGTTTATCATAGACAGTCTTACTGTAGTCATTTACCCCAAGTCTATTCCACTGATCCTCCCTGGGTGTTGTTGCTGCCTCTCTCAGTCCCATTCCAGTGTCCAAGGCCAGAGTTTTCCAGCATCCTGGTGTCTCTGGTCTAGCTGCTTTCAAGGTCAAGCGCCCATGGTCCTAGCCAGCTGCCCAGAGCCCAGAACTTGGCCCATGCTTTCTCAACTGCCTGAGGTTTTCCCCCTGAGTCTGAGTGCATTCGGTGATGCTGCTGCCTCTCTCAGCCCCACTCCCATATCCAAGGTCTGAATTTTCCAGCCACCTGGGGTTTCAGGTCTTGCTGCTCTCAGGGGCAAGCTCCTAGTGGTGCCAGTTAGCTGCCAAGGAGCTAGATTTTGTGCCTCAGCTGGCTGTAACTCTGGAGCACAGCCTCTGCCTCTGGTACTCAGCGTAGGGTGGGGGAGGGGTGATCTGCTTACATTTTGATGGGAGCTATTCCCCCCCCCTTATAGCGTGGAAGTACCCAAATCCCATGTACCTTCGATACTGCGCTCTATTGTGGGGTCCCTTCTTTCATCTAGATTTTGTTTTCTTTTCCTTTGGAGGTATGCTATACCTGTTTGTAAGGAGAGAAAGTCTCCCTGCCTCTACTCTGCCACCATCTTAACCCAGAAGAGGCTCTCCCTAGGATTACTCTTAAGTGTTTTTTAGTGATAGGATCACTCAATTTTTGAATATTTTCAATGGGCTTGGGAGAAAGATAATGGGCACCAGCAGTTAAAATGAACCCTAAATATTCCACTTTTAAAAGACACAACTGAACCTTTTCCTTTGAGATCTTGTGGCCTCTTTTATGGAATTCTAAAAGAAGATGTTTACTATCTTCTTGATATGTTTCGGCATCTGGTGAAGCGAAGAACAAATCATCCACATATTTAATTAACTTACTGTTTTTATATATTATATTATCTGTGTCTTGCCTCAAAATCTGTGCAAAAATGCTGGGACTTTTGAGTACCCTTGGGGCAAATGAGTCTACATCTTATCACGGCCTGGAGAGAGGGTATTGCTGGAGCTGGACTCAAGGAGTTGAACACAGGCACCAGGGAGGTGACTGGAGGAGAAAGCCGGAGAAACACAGCAAAAACACTTGGAAAATGGTGGCTTAGATGGAGCCAAACCTTAGACCACCTGGCTTTATCAAAACTGAGATAGAGAACAAAGGGCTTCAAGAGGAAATAAAACCAGGTCAAGCAGCAGGACAGAGCAGGGGGAACCTACTGCTGGACAACTCAGTGAAAACACTCCATCTTGTTCCCCAAGTTCTTTTTTTTCCATCTCCATGTTTTAGCCTCATGGTACATTAAGCAATACAGGCTAATCCAATCAATATGGGGTTAATGCCATAAATTAGAAAGACAAGAAGTCTTCAGAAGGCAAGAAAACTCCAACAACCCTCCCCACAAGCTGCAGATAAAGTAAGTACAAACCTCAATTTCCAGCTGTGGGAAGATCTTTCATCAAAGCCATTACATCCATCTGCTTAAACTAGCAGAACAGAAAATTAAAAAAAAATTGAGTAAACAACAAAAAAGAGAAAAGAAATGACAATTGACAGCTTCTTTCAAGGAAGTAAAAAGAGAGCAAATGAAATAAAAGAGGAAGAAGTTCTAGCAAATTGGGTAGAGGCTTTGGAAGATCTCAACATTAAATTAACTCAAGAACTTGAGGAACTCAAAAAGCAAACAAGAGAGGCTGAAGACAAATTGAAAAAGGGAATACATGAACTAAAAAAAGGAAATAAAGTCTTAAAAGCAAGAATTAGCCAGCTTGAAAGTGAAGCAAAGAAGGTAAACAAAGATCTGCAAAGAAAATCAGACCAAAAGGAGAAGGATGACCAAAAAGCCAGGGATGACATTCATTTTTTAAAAAATAGAACTCAACAACTAAAAGCAAATGACTTCACAAGGCAGCAATAATATATAAAACAAAATAAAAAATGAAAAAAATTGAGGAGAATATGAAACACCTCATTGATTCAACCAAAGATCTGGAGAACAGAGCTAGAAGAGACAATTTAAGAATTATTCATCTACTGGAACATCACAACAAAAGAAAATTTTAGAAATCATCCCACAATAAATTATCAAAGAAAACTGCCCTGACATTCTCCAACAAGAGGGAAAATTGGGAATTGAAAGAATCAACAGATCACCTCCTACATTTAATCCACAACACACAACTTCCAGGAATATTATAGCTACATTTGGGAACTACTAGACTAAGGAAAAATATTACAAGCTGCTAAAAATAAGTCATTCAGATAACAGGGAACCACAGTTAGGACAACAGAAGATCTGGCTGCATCTACATTGCAGGACTAGAAGGTATGGAATATAATATTCAGGAAAGCAGGAGAACTGGGTCTACAACCAAGAATCAAATATCCAGCAAAAATGACTATATTTTTGCAGGGGGAAGTACTGTCATTAAATAAATTTAAGGACTTCCAAGCATTCATCAAGAAAAAACCAGACTTAAACAGAGATTTTGCTGCCCAAACACAGAACTCCAAAGAATCACCATAAGATAATTAAGAGAACTGGCAGAGGAGAGGAAATAAAAAAAATCTTTTCTTTGAGGGACCTTATAACTTCAATCGATTTGTATCCCTAGAAGAAAAGAATATATTGGCAAATATTAAAATTTGTTATTATTAACAGGGTAACTAGAAGAAGTTCACATAGAGGGAACAGTGACAAACTGTATAGGATGAAATGTCAA